>NW_027017710.1:0-22500 GCF_036013445.1 Caloenas nicobarica
GGGAAGGAAATGAAGGAAAAGGAAAGGAAGAAGGAAAGGAAAGGAAAGGAAAGGAAAGGAAAGGAAAGGAAAGGAAAGGAAAGGAAAGGAAAGGAAAGGAAAGGAAAGGAAAGGAAAGGAAAGGAAAGGAAAGGAAAGGAAAGGAAAGGAAAGGAAGGCAAAGGAAAGGAAAGGAAAGGAAAGGAAAGGAAAGGAAAGGAAAGGAAAGAAGGAAAGGAAAGGAAAGGAAAGGAAAGGAAAGGAAAGGAAAGGAAAGGAAAGGAAAGGAAAGGAAAGGAAAGGAAAAGAAGGAAAGGAAGGCAAGGCGAGGCAGAAAAGAAAAGAAAAAAGAAAAGAAAGAAAAGAAAAGAAAAGAAAAGAAAAGAAAAGAAAAGGAAAGGAAAGAAAAGAAAAGAAAGGAAAAGAAAAGGAAAGAAAAGAAAAGGAAAGAAAAGGAAAGAAAAGGAAAGAAAAGAAAAATGGAAAGGAAAGGAAAGGAAAGGAAGGGAAAGGAAAGGAAAGGAAAGGAAAGGAAAGGAAGGAAAGGAAAAGAAAGGGAAGGAAAGGAAAGGAAAGTAAAGGAAAGGGAAGGAAAGGAAAGGAAGGAAAGGAAAGGAAAGGGAAGGAAAGAAAGGAAAGGAAAGGGAAGGGTAGGAAGGGAGGGAAGGGAAGGAAGGAAAGAAATGAAAGGGAAGGAAAGAAATGAAAGGAAAGTAAAGGAAAGGAAAGGAAAGGAATGGAAGGGAAAGGAAGGGAAAGGAAGGACAAAAAAATTAAAAAATCAAAGCAAAACAACACTTGTATTCATTGTGTTATTTGTCCTTGTATTGGAATTTGGAACTGAAACCCCCCAGTCCTTTCATGCAAACAGTGTCTTTTAGGAAAGAATCGAGGAGAGGAGAGGAGAGGAGAGGAGAGGAGAGGAGAGGAGAGGAGAGGAGAGGAGAGTAGTTTTTGTCTGTTTCGCCCGGTGTTCTCTATGACAAGCCCTGAGCGAGCCCTGAGTCCTCCAAAACTGATACCACAGGCAGTAAGCTACTGGAAGTAAGGTTGCCCTGGCAACAAATCCGCACAGTAATTTTGCAAAAGAAGGACGCTCTTAGGCTGCTCACTCCCCTATTTTGTAGGTACAGGGACTGATTCGGGGCCAGCACCCCAAAGTCTTCCTCCAAAGGGTGCTGGGCGCAGGGGGGCAGGCGGGGCTGCACATGTGTGTCTCCGTCACCCCCATCACACAATACCAGCACCCGGCAATGTAGCCGTCACGAGGCCCCGTGCAGGACACAAAGGAGCAGCCTGCGGTGCCCACTGCCAGATCTCAAAAAAATTAACATAAAATAAAGTAAATTTACAAATAAACAACAAAATAAAATCAAACAAAAGCAACCCTTGTATTCATTGATTTATGTGTCTATATGGGAATGTAGCAGTAGATTTGGCGAGGATGTTAGTTAAATGTAAATACACTCAAGTGACTTGCACCTGTCTGTAGAAAAAGTACATACATCACTCTAATTGTTTTACTGACCTTGTGTGCTTAATGAGTAGAACATCTGTGTGAGATAACTTAGGCCTGCGAGAAGCTCTTGGCACCTTATCACTATGTCTGAGATTCTTGCTTTGTTGTGAGAAAGAGCGGGAGGCTGCGCCTGCCTGAAGCCTTGAAATACAGGCGAGCTCAGCAGACCCAGTGGTCTTCCAGCAGGGCTGAACTTACCAGCGCCTGCGTCCCCGCTTGTGTCACCTCTGCCTGGGAGCTTAGGTGCGACTTCGGAGATCCCCCAGTAGAGAGGTAACTAAAATACAACTTGCTCTTTGCAATGCCTTTGTGGCCTCTGGCTCTTCTTGCGATACGCCTGTGTATGTGTACACATTTGGCTTTAGTCGGAGGTCACTAGAACCAGCCGTGCTGGGGTTTGCAAAAACACCGGGGACAGGGGAGGCCTCGAGGGTGACTCCCCAAACTCCTGGATGGCTCAGTACGGAGCGCTGGGCCCCCGTGGCTGCTCTCCTGTCTGAACTGGCTCCGCCAGAGGCATGGCCTCAGATTGATGATGGGGCGGTGATTATCCCCCGGGTAATTCAGACAGCTATGCTAAGGTTTCCATGAAGAGCAGCATTGACGACTTCTCGCAAATTGGCGGGGAGACTGGGATGGTTATTCGTTACTGCTCTTAGAGCTCTTGATCGTGAAGTTGTTGCATTGCAGAGTAAAATAAGAGGATTGGAAAAGCAGGTTGGGATTTTACAAGATGCAAAGGTGATCGCACAAGAAGGAATTACTGTCAAAGCAGAGCGGTGCTATGAGCTGCAAGATAATGTAGACCGGTTGCTAGTGTGTATTGCTAAGGAACAAAGGGAAAAATATGCAAAATGTGAGTTTCTTTGTTCTCAGGTTTGTGCTCTTGCTACAAAACGCTCTTGGAATCCCAAGGAATGGGATGGAAATATATGGAGTGAATCCTCAGACTCCAATATTGAGTGTGAATTTGATCCTGACTCAAAAGGCAGGGAGGTGGTGGGAGCACAACCCCCCCATACAAATGATGCAGCAGCACGAACAAGCAGATGAGGGGGGGCAACTCGCTCGTACTCACTCTCCGAAGGAGTTAACGGCATTTTCAGAGATCTCTCAGCAGACAAGCGGGGAAGGAACACCGTCAAGGATTTTGCCAGCTTGGGATAGTGGAGCTGTGTCTCTCTGTTTATTAGCAGATGAAAAAATTTCTTAAGCCCTCTAGCCAGTGATGATCAGGTACAACAATGATATGCTCAGCTGCAAACTGACAGAGGTCCGAACTGGCAAGATGTTATTTCACCTACGCTATGTCACGGTTTGCGTGCAGCAGTTTCAACAGCATATGCTGAACCTGTTGAATCTGTGTTGTCCATGGAAATTGGTGCACAACGGAGGAAAGTATTGATTTAGTGCAGCAGATGGAGGCGGTGTATGCGTCGATTATGGGATCTGATCCGGACAGGTTAGCAGTGACAAGAAGTAGTAAAATGCAACTTTGGAGAGGAGTGCCTGCCTCACTAATACTCATGATTCTGCCAGCAGTGACAAATGCTGCAGGTAGTGCAGGCACTCTAGCAAATGTCTTGAGGGGAATTGGGGCTGTAATTTCAGGACCCCCTGTTTGGGTGGTGGATAACGGAAATCCGGCAAAACTGAAAGTTGTTACAGCACAGGCGATGAGAACACTAATGTGGAATGATTTAGTACAAGCTGGTATCCCACGATCAGAAATGGGTGGGATCATAGCATCAGATTTTTTTTGCATCTTGCAAAAGTCAGTGCTTATGCAAAAAAGCCACCCAACCCTAGTTCTCCCGCCAACACTGCACCCACCCTCCACCCTACCTGCCAGCTCAGTGCAAGACCAGTTTGCTTTTACCTGGCAACAAAAGCAATATACTTGCTGAGTACTGTCTCAGAGATACAAACACAGTCCCTCCGTTTGCCACCAAATGGTAGTAGCTGATATAGCACTATGGTTGGATACCGTTACTGTTTGCCATGGTATTGATGATCTGTTGATTATGGCAGTGTCAGAACCAGCACCTGAAACTTGCAGAGGAGCGCGAGTCCCCAGCTCTCTACGAAACAAATGCAGGGTGTCTGGACAGCGTCCCCTCCGCCACAGCAGGAAGTGCTGGAGTGGACGTGGAGACAGCAGTAGAAATAACATTGATAGATTCAAAGGTGCATTGCATTCCATCCAATATGAAAGGTCCTCTCCGTCACGTGTTATGTGTGCTATTATCTGTACAATCATCAACACCAAGACAACGGTTTTTTGTCCTATCTGGTATGACTGATGCAGATTACTCAGGTGTATAAACGATCATGGTCCAAACCATAGCACCACCAGTAAACATCTCCAAAGGAGCAAAAATAGCACAATTGATTCCGTTTAAATCACGTGTGCCCAAATCTGGGGAGCGAATAAGAGGGAATACAGGTGTTGGGTCCACTGGACCACCACGAATATTACTCCCATTAAACATCCAAAAATCAAAACCTGAAGAGACTGTTCAAATTTAGGACCAAGCATCTCCATATGTTTGGGTAAAAAATGGATTATGAGTGTTCAGAAAGCAGCATATATTCACACCTGCCTACAGGCATACTTTCGAAAGCCCCACACCCAAGGACTGAATGTATGTACAACCACTTGCACCAGTGGGCGCAGTCTCACAGAAGAACCAACGTGTTTGCATTCAACCATATATCACAAGAAAGGTTGTGAACAGATGCTCGGCTGCTCTTTCTCCGTGCGGCATACTTTTTTGCGTTTCTCTTTCAGATCGCAAACTTAGCGGTATACCGAGAGGAAGAGGTAAAGCAGGAAATCTTGCCGTGTGCCTTCTATAGTGTTGGAACCTAGCTGCTATCTCTTCTGTTTGTCCACGTGCACACAGAGGAGTCCGGAAAAGGCGCAGAAACCTTTCCACAAGCCTTCAGGTATTTGTACCCACCACAAAGTGCATGCATATGCAGCCAGAGAAAAGCACGTATCTTTTCATACACTGATATATAAGCAAAAACGTGGCAACACAAATGCACACCTGCAATCACGCCCTCTCACATCTCTTTACAGAAAGACTTATGTGAAAAGTACTTCCATTGTTGAGGGTAAACACGTCTGTTTATGTTTGGGATACTGCACACACGTATGCGTGTCTGCACGAGAGAATACACATTTGGAGAGCACCTTCAGATACGTGTCTGTTCTTGGCCGATCCTGTGGGTGGAAGCACTTGTGCTTATAAATGCTTCTCTGTCCACGTGTGTGCCTTGACGTGGGCTCCATTCATGTTTAGGCGTGAGTGTACTGCTGTGCTGTTCTATGGAAAGGTTCCGTGTATATGGTGATGCACAGTCCTGCATTTCTCGTCTGGACGGATGCAAGGGATATCTGCTAGTAAAGGAACAAAGACAGACGTAGGCAGAACGGAATGCTGTGCCGTGATACTTTTCTCCTAAGGCAAATGCTTCGCAGTCATATGAGGAAAGACGCTTTGCAATCGATCTACAAGAGAAAAGAAGCAGAACATGTCATAACTAGAAAGAACAGCAGAGCATCTCTTCACAAGCTTGTCCCTCATGTATAGCTGAGGGCAAACATTGTGTGCTTGTGCGAGAGCAAGTGTAACTCTTTGTTTGGTAGCTTTGCACAGTTACAAGTGGTGGCACGACTGTCAATGTCTAGGATACCTGCAGACTTGACCCAGTGTGCGTGGAGAGAGTGTGCCTGAAAGTCTGCATGCCTAAGTGCCTGCTGTATATATCCATCTCTCCACACGCATGTGAGTCTTTCTCTCAACAAGCATGTGTGTTAATTTCATTGCACATGTACATCAGCGCAGCAACATTCGAAAGGAATGAGCTCAACTGATTGTCTCTTTTGGCAGTATGTGTGTTGGTTGTACTTCTGTGTATCGGAACAATCATGGTCGCTCAAGTGAACAGAGAAAAGGGAAATCATCTAGGCAGAGGCAACAAAGCAGAAACGAGGCAGGATTGTATTGTGTTTGATATAGGCGGTTTCCCTAGGCTGAGTTTTGGCAGTTACACGGGAAAAACACTGAGTGGTAGATCTACCAGAGAAACTTTTCCAAAGAGGCCATTTACCGAATGAAGCTGGAGAACCTCTTATTGGGCCTATGCCTCAATGTCTATATAGGATTTTTGTTCTCTCCTTGATGAACAGTCAAAGTGTACCTGAGCATTAGCTTCCCCGGGAAACTTGCACTCTTTTTTTGCTGAATAGCAAAAAGAAGGGTAGGCAAGTCAGGACAACAAACAGCAGGGGACGCAGTGGCATGGATCCTGGCCAGATACCAGGAAAAAAGCCAAATACAGGCGAGGCGGAGAGGTGGGCCATGCATTTGTCTTCAGGTAGTTCCTGGGTTGCCTTCTTCTGGAAGATTGTGACCTTGATAAGACCGTGTCTGCAATACCTGGGGTTGTGGTTTGCAAGCTTGTGACTCCCACAGATTCCTAATGTATTCAAATATTCTATAAGCACGCTTGTTACTTTTTCATACTTGGCATATATTGCTTTAGAGTGATTGCTTGATTTGTCTCGGAGTCCTAAAGAAAACCCCTATATTCCTCTGTTGGTGTGTGATTTAAAGATCAATGATAGCTTGTAGTACATCTGCTGTTGCATTGTAAAATATAATGGTGCATGCTAAGCAGGAAGCAATGCTCTGTTTATGTGAATTGTACTTTTCTGTTGTTGCAATAAGCAATGCTACCTACAGGAGGACAAAGACCTTCCAATCGTACTCTGTTAAGGCCATTAAGGATGTAAGCCACTGCCCACCACCTGAGTTACACCCTGCCCGTTCATCGTTCTCAGCTAGAGTCAGCTGCTTTTCCTTGCTCCCTGGCAGTACACAGTAAAAAAAAGTCATGTGCTGTCCTTTTAGTTTAGAAGAGATAAAGTTGATTTTCCTTACTACGTCACTGCAGACTATAGTCAACTGGTGTGGCCCACATGCAAAGAGATTAGACTGCTTCTTTGCTCTATTTCAAATTAAAACAATGGTGTTACACTTATTGCCTGCCTTAAAACCCAGCAATATTTAAAGGAGAGAGAACTGAGCTGTTCTATGATAGGCACACACATCAGACAACGCCTCCAGCTATAGATTGGAAAACACGATGATTGTGTGAATACGAGCACTGCAAAAGCGTCCGGTCTTTGGAGAACTTCTGGAGGATAACAACAAGTGCTGTTAAATGAAAGAAAGTCTGCTTAAAAGTGTAGTCTTTGCTCTTAAGTTCGTACTTTTTTTCACCTCAATACATCTTTGGATAGAAGCAAAACACCCTCCGCACCTGTAAGATGGGCACAACTATCACAAAAGCAAAATTTTAATTCCTCACACATAGGGACCTAATACTGATCACCGGCTTTGCTCTCACCCCCATTCCCTCACTTCTATTTCAGTAAGTCACGGAATCTCCCTACAGATGGGAAGAGCATTCAGGTACCCAGTTCCCTCTACATGTGGCTTGGCCCAGACTGTGAAGGAAATGAGAAACCCTATTCCCTGGGCCATGCATGTGGCCATGCAGATTCTTCCCCAACCAGACCCTTTTAAAGCATGGGCAATGATTCTCTCCTCCTATTCTTCTGCTGTCATTACCACTTCAAAAATGAATCCCCAACTTATATGAATGCCGTCAGCAACACATGCAGACTCCTTCCCTATTTATATTCAGAAATCAAGGTGAATACATATGCCCACTGGCGATCACACACAATGATGCACCTACAATTTCGGGGATATATAGGCAAAGACACAGTATGGCATAATCGCTCTAAGCTGCCTAGTTCATAAGTGCACACACACAGAGAATAAACCAATCCTTATCGATAGAAACACCTACCATGAAGTAAGAAACGCTGGAAATAAAGAAGGCTAAGATCCCTTTCTTCGGCTCTGTTCTCTAGCTCTCTTACGGCTCTGTTCTCTAGCTCTCTTACTCCAAGCAGACAGACAAGACGGACAAGAGATTTTCAGAATCCTGATCCTTTCCCCACTCCAGCTATGCTGGTCACACATACGTTTGACTATTAGAATTGCTTTAGGCTGGTGCAATATTCCATGTGATGGGCGGCATAAGAGGACTCTGCGTGTGTGGGCGCATATGTACTCTGTGTGTGCAGAGCTCCTTCTTACTCAATTCCAATAGTGCTGATGAGAGGTGTTGGAAGAGAGGGGAGCCCAGGCACATTCCAGGCAATTGTAAGGGAAAGAAGGACGAAAAGAGTGTTGTTTAAAGAAGAAATAAAGAGGGTGAAGAGGTGCTGCGGATGGAAGCTTTTCCTTGCTGGCAGGAAGTAGCCCAAGATCTTTCAGAGGCGAATTTTGCTTGACAGCAGTCTCTGCCCTTCTTTAGCTAAAGGATATATTTGGCAATATTATATATCAGTGTGTCAACATGGATTTGCTTTTAGGTATATGCGTTTGCATGCAGGTTGTAGTTTTAGCACATACATGTATTTTTGTGGAAAGACTTCTGCCCGTGTCTCGGTGAGGAATCCTATATGCGCATTTGGACTCAGACAGGGGAGAGCAGTAGGCTCCAACACTGAAGAAGGCAGACTGCGACTTTTCCTACGCAATCTGTTTCTCTCGGCATACCTAGTCCTACAAAGAAATCTACTAAACGTTCGATCTGCCAGAGAAATACAAAAAAACATGCCGTGCAGAGGAAGAATAGCACAGTGTTCACAAGCTTATCCATGATGTAGGGTGGAACGCAAGCACGTTCCTATTTCTGTGAGGGTAAGCACGTTCCTGAAGGACTACGCTGGCGCAAGTGCTTGTACATATATATGCAATCCTTGGCTTTCAGAGGCGTGCCTGTAGGCAGGTGCGAGAATAAGCCACAGGAATGAACAGGAATGTTCGCTTTTTTACCCAGAGATGCAGAAGTGTTTTCGCCCTTAAACGAGTGGCACACAGGTACCTCTGCAGATAAGCAACCCCTTAAGGGCCTCTATGCACATCGCGACGGAAACGGAGTACTTTGCCTCTTCCTGAACACGCCGTCATCTGTACACACACAGACACAAGAACGTGTTTACGTGCAGCCACAAGCTTTCTAATCTTTCTCTGGCTATCTTCCCTGTCACTCTTTACTCCAAACAGAGAATGCACGGACAAGAGATTCACAACCTTCTGAACTTTTCCCCAGTCCAGTCAGGCTGACCACACATACGTGTGAGTATTGGAACTGCTCTACGCTGGGGCAGTATTCTCTGTGATGGGAGGCATCTGAGGAGTCTGCGTGTGGAGGGTCAAAATGGCATGTGTGTGCAGATCTCCTTCTAACCCTGTTGCAGAAGTGCTGATGAGAGGGATTGGAAGGCAGGGGAAGCACAGGCACACTCCATGAAGTGAAAGAAGTGAAAGAAGAACGAAGAGAGTGCGCTCTAAACGAGAGGCAAAGACAAAGAAGTGTAGCTGAGGATTGAAGTACCTTCTCTGCTGCACGTAGTAGCTAAAGGTCCTTCAGATATGATTTTTGCTTCATAGCAGGCTCTGCAGTTTTTTCGCTGATTGACCAGTTTAGACACATTTCTCCAGTAGATCTACCGCTAAGCTTTTTTCCTGGTGTAACTGTGAAAAGTCAGCGAAGGGAAATAGACTGTATGGAACAAATCTCGTTTCTTCCTTGACTTTGCTTTGTTGCCTCTATCTCTATGATTTCCCTAGTATCTGTTCAGGTTGAGCAGTGATGGCAGGCATTCCAAACGCACAGCCTTTCAACAGTCCTCACGCACACCCGCAGAAGTACATATTGGGCTACAATAACACACATGCTTGCTGAGAGAAAGATATGTGCTCGCATGCATGTGGAGAAACGGAGAGCTGGGGCAGAAGCTTACACCACCTCGAAACACGTGGGAACAATGTGTCCATGTCCATAGGCTCAAGTCTGTAGCTATCCTAGATGATGCAAGTCGTGCCGCTACCAGAATGTTACAGGAAAAGTATTTACTTTAGCAGGTGCACGATGTGCTTGCGTTCAACCATATACCACGGACGAGCTTGTGAATAGATGCTCTGCTCGTTTTTTCTCTTACGATGTCTTCTGTTACATTTCTCTTGTTGATCTATTGCTAAGAATCTCCTGTCTCGCGACAGTGAAGACCCTGCCAAGGGAAAGAGGTAGCATGGCACCCCTACCTTCTTCTCTTTTTTTTCCTTTACTAGCAGAGTTCCCTCCAGTCTGTCCACATGAAAAACGTTAAGGCTGTGCAACCAAGCATACGTAGTAACTTTCCAACCAACAGCACAGTTGGGCCTTACACCAGCCTAAGGAGGAATAGGGCCCAACACCTGCTTTCATGCACAGGGTCGTCAAACACAGGCAACCTTCCCACTGTTTATTCTCGAGCCGCCATATACATGAGTGTGCAGAATACTAAACATAAACAAACGTTTTTACACTGAGGCATGAACGTGCATTTCACATGAGTATTTCTGTAAATAAATGTGTTTGTGGACAGGCTTTTCTTATCTGTCTTTGTGTGAAGAATTATGTGATTCTTCAGTAGCTGCATACGCATGCAGGTGATGCTTGTGTGCACATATCTGAATGCTTCTGGCAACATGTCTGCATTTGTTTCCCTGAGGAATCCTATTTGTTCTTTAGTCGCGTACAAGGGAGAGCAGGTTGGCTCCAACACAGAAGAAGACGCTGAGTATTCTGACCCGATCTCTTTCTCTAGGCATACCTAGTCCTACAAAGAAAACCACTAAGCCTTCGATTTGCATGAGAAATTCAACAAAATAGGCGTTAAAGAGGAAGAAAAGAAAAGGGTCTTTTGTCAAGATTGTCCGTGTTGTATCTGCAGAAGAAAGATTTCCAAACAGGTCATTTAAGGAAAGAACAGCAGAGTCTGATATCGGTCCAAAAAATCATATCTGGAGGAACTTTGTCTGCTCATGCCACCAAGTGAAGGGAAAGGCCATAGGGATAGGGTTGGAAGGGGACCTGAACACACACAGTACAAGTTCGCCCCCAAAAACGGAGTCCTCATATGCATCCCAGCACAGAGTATACTGCACCAGCGTAGAGCAGTTCCAGTACAAACACGAGTGGGCGACCAGCCTGGCTGGAGTGGAGAAAGGTTCTGGATACTGACAATCTCTTGTCAGTGCAGTCTCCACTTGCAGTAAAGACGGCTAAGGAACAGAGCCATAGAAAGGGATCTCAGTCTGCGTTATTTCCTGTGCTTCTTGATCTCAGGATAGGAGATGCTTCGGATAGGTTTATTGTCAGCGTGTGTGCATGTGCACACCAGGCAGGTTTGTGAGACCATGGGATTTTGTGGCTGGGTTTATAGATGTGTAGGAAATAGGACGCGTATAGTGGTGTGTGATCACAACTGTGTGTGTTCAGTCTGATCTGTGAGTGTAAATATGGAAGGAGTGTGTATGAAACCTTGTGAGTATACAGGAGCATGTATGTTTGCGTGCGCCATGATGTGTAACCAGCAGCGTGCATGTGCAGTGATGTGAGTACATAGATATCCACGCACGAGTTTTCATGTGCGTCCATCTTTTTCCCTGCATCCCCAAGCATGGTTTCCCAGCTACTCTCTTCCTTTCGCAGGACTGCTGCAGAGAGCGTTTTGCAAAAAGGTCACCGCGAAGAATAGAGATTCGTTTATCTGGAGAGCAGGAATCCTGGATTTATCAAGGAAACGGGTAGTAGAGATGTTCTTGCTGAAGTGGGAGTCCGCTCCCCGTGTGCAGTGAACCAATCTTAGAAACAGATGCTCTCTATTTCAGAGCTGTACAAGTCTAGATGCTAGAAAGCAAACATGTCAGCAACAAAAGTCACAGTCATTATATGCCAAAACTTATCGCAACAATGACAACCTCAGGGCTGTCCTAGAGAGCCAATTGTTCAAACGTTTGCTTATTGGTTACACAATAATTGTGTCATCCCTGGGGACAGGTCTCATGGCACATGTCTCATGTTGAGTTGGCCTCTGCAGTCCTGTGGGTGTGCTTTTTGCAAAGATCATCCAAGGGACACCATCTGAATACGTTTGGTTAGGGTCAGGGTTTAGGGTTACGGTTTCGGTTAGGGTTAGGGTTCGGGTTCGGGTTCGGGTTAGCATTAGGGTTAGAGTTAGGTTTCGGTTTTTTCCCCCAGGAGGGGCTGTGCTTCAAAATGAATGTTTACTCACAAATGTGCAAGTCCGTTGGTGTAAGACAAACAGAAACCCACCGTAGTCAAGTTCGAAGCGTGTGTCTGGGAGATGGATGGTTTAATTTTACGAGTTCACACCTATGCAATTTTAGTGCAGGAGGAAAATGAAAGCTAAGGTTTTTTTGTGGTGTGGTTAGGCATCCGCACACCTTTTTAGAATAAGCGAATGACCGCGGTTTGTTCTTTATTTTAGTTTCCATCTTTGAAATTGCACGGCCAAATGCGCTCGGGGTCCCCGCAGGGCGGCAAGAAGGCGAGTGAGGATGAAGAGCGGGCCAATCAGACGGCGTGAGCAAGGTTGAGGGGCGAAGCGCTGATAGGCGGAGAGAATGGCGATTGACGTGCGTAGGCAGCCAATGAGGTTGGCGAAGTGGCGGTGCTTGTGAAGTCCCTACTGCGCATGCCCAAATGGGCGCAGTCCTCAGTCAGGTCTGGCGCAGGCTTGGGCTTGTGGTGGCGGAGCGCAGGAATGAGCATCCAATAGGAGCACAGCGCGGTGGGGTGGAAAGCAGCCAATGAGAGCACGCCGACTCAATCCAGTTGGAATAGCTAGCTCCCTGGAAAGTGTGTCCGTGGTGTCTCGGGGGGGTACCGGGAATGAACGGGACGGGCGTCGGGCCGAGGGACGTGAGGCTGCAGATCTCTCGCTGCGGCCGACTCCCGGGGATCTGGAGGCAGGCGATTCAGGGCAGGGCAGTCCTTCGTATGGTCCCCAGAGCAGGCACAGGGTCATGAGGTGACAGGCGGGAACCTCCCGCCCGGTGTTGGTGTCCGCTGAGCACGGCGGGACGGTGGGAGGGAGTGAGGTGAACGGAGCGGCGAAATAGGCGGTAGGTGAGTGCGGGCGTGGTGAGGGTGACCGTGACGTTGGAACGGGAGGAACGGGATGGGCCAGGGCGGTGGGGAGGTATTTAGTTAGGTTTTCCCCTCCTGCCCTCATGGCCAAGCTCGCGAAGCTGGTGAGAGGCGTGTGAATCTTAGGGCAGGTATGCTAAATTTCTGTGGCCTGGAGCCGTGTCTCCGGTGCAGCGCCCGTTCCCGGTATTGCATTCTCTCTGGGAGCGGCGCAGCCCCCTTTTGTCAGGGGGAATGTTTAAAAACAGCGCTAAGGTGCGGTTGCAGGCTCGGCGGCGTGGCGAGTGGGGTGCCGCTTTGGCGGAAGTGCGGAAGCTCGGGGCGAGGCCCGGCGGGTTCTGTGTCTGGGGAACCCTGGGGAACCAAGATACATTTTGGGGAGACCCGAGGAACCAGGACACGTTTTGGGGAGCCCTGGGGAGGAATGGGGAGCCCTGAGGAACCAAGGCAAGCCCTGGGGAGACCTTGGCAGCCTCGGTGGATGGATGTGAACCCTGGGGAGGACGGAGGATCTCAGGGGAGCCCCAGGGAGACGAGGCGATAGCTGGGCAGAGTCCGGGGAGCCCTGGAAGATGAGGGGGGTCCTGGGGAGACCTTTGGAGTCCTGGGGAGGCAAAGCAAGTGCAGGGTTATTTTTTAGAAGATATTACTGTGGAATCTAATTGTGCCTTGTCATTCAGTCCTACCCAGAATGTACTCCTGGTAGAAGTCAGGTAGTATCTGTGGTCTCGCTAGAAATTTAGTGTAGCGCAATAGCATCTTAATTTTTTTTATCGGAAATTTCAATACACGATTATACTAATAATACAGTTATTGTATTTAATTTTCTATCTATGTCTTACAAAAACTAAGTTGAAATCTGTACTCAGTCCTATTGCAGATGCAATAGAGGTAGAAAAGTGCAGGTGCTGTCATTGCCAGTGAAGGTCCAGGTGGTTTGGTAAGGGTGGTGGGCGGGGCCTGCGGCGATTGACCCCGCCCCCTCCCCAGGTGGTTTGGTAAGGGTGGTGGGCGGGGCCTGGGGTGATTGACCCCGCCCCTTCCCCAGGGGATTGTGGGGGGGTGGGGGGGGCGAGGCCCGGGATATTTGAGCACCAGCCCCTGGGCAGGGAGCTCATTCTGCTCCAGGGCTGCTTTGGTGCTGGTTCTC
This sequence comes from Caloenas nicobarica, assembly GCF_036013445.1. Lineage (NCBI taxonomy): Eukaryota > Metazoa > Chordata > Aves > Columbiformes > Columbidae > Caloenas > Caloenas nicobarica. The sequence continues at coordinate 13,740 of NW_027017710.1, forward strand.
TGCTGCTCCTTCAGCAGTTGGCAGCTTTTTAGCTGTTTAATCTATGTGGACGGATGTGTTTGGAGAAGTGGAGGTATCTGTTTGAGGTAAGATCTTCAGGAGCAGCGAAGGTTCAACAGCAGCTGTACTAGAAAGTATGTTTCTAACTATGCTTAATTTATTGATTCAATTCTAGGTGCTTTGCATTTTACCTGAACTTCTGACTGCAGTGAAAATGAAGCGTTGTTTTTTTGTTTTTTACTGCTGTATACCAAGCAGCTGATATAATCCCTTCTCTTAGGACTGATGCTCAAGTTATCTAGCGGGGGTTAGCGTGAGCGTCTTGCATCTGCAGATGGAGTTCTAGCATTTCTGAAGGAAGCAGCAGGGCCATAAGGCAGAGTGTCTTTCTGGCTATGGGGTGGCTCATCGCCTCCCTGATCACCCACAGAACACGGTGTTGTCCCCAGAACCCTTGCAGTGGGCAGTGGCCGCTGGTAGATAATTCAAAGGTACTTCCCAGGACTCAGCCAAGGTGAGCAGTGGCTATTAGACTAGTACTGTTAAATATTACCCTGGTGCTCAATAGTGTGCGTGTGGTTTTTTTTTCTTTTTGCAGGTGATGAAGGGGAAAATGGCGACGGCAGGAAGATCCCCGTAAGCCCACGTAGGTGTTTTCCTCTGCGGATGGATCCAGTCCCTTGGCCCTCTGAAAGCTAAGTGGAGGCACAGGGGCTGGAGAGGGCCTGGGAATTGCAGGGCGGGGGGGAGTTAAAGTTCTCACAGGGGAGAGAGTCGTCCAGGAACAGTCCCCTTTGGGTGGGTAAAGGGCGCAGAGAAACTTGCAGTGCGATGCCAGCTTGGGCAGGGCAGCTCCAGCATGTGTCTGCGTTGTTGTGTATTTCGGGAAGCCTGCCTTGCGCCGTTCAGATGATCTTGGGGTCTCGTCGTGCCCGAGGGGCACGACAGGCACCTCAGGTGCCATCCCGGGGTCTGGAATGCCGGTGCCGATTGGCCTATTGCCAATTGGGTGCCGCTTTTCTTGTATCAGCAGCCAAAAGCGTGGATGGTTCTTGCGCCTCGGATGTTTCTCGTCAGTTGTGTTTTATGGTGTTGTTCAGGGCTGCGTGGGCAGCTCTGCTCTCTACCCATCCAGTCTAAGGGACTGGCACTTCAGGATGCTGGGAAGAATTTCTTAGGTTTTGCAGGAGTTCCTTGTCCTTGCACCGTGTATGTTTGTTTGTTGTACCAGTGCCGCCGTCTTTTAAGGGGCCGTGATGTTTGACTCCTTTCTCCTCTGGGATTGCAGTAGAGGCTCCTCGCCTCACCACTGCCTCCCCACTGGTTCTTTTGATTGATGCAGTCTCTGGTCTTGCAGTTCTCATTGTTGAGCATTTTTGGTGCTGTTGAAGTCGTGTTGTTTGTAGCGTTCCGTGCAGCATCAGTCTTTGCATGAGCGCATTTGGCTCGGAGCTGCTCTGCCCGCAGGCGTAGAGTCATGGGTGGGTGGACAAAGGTCTAGGAGTCCATGGTTAATTTCTTGACGTATTTAATAGTGTGAGCAAATGTTGTCAGTCATCTAGGACGTAGCAGCTGTGGGCAGAGGGAGTGGACAGTCCCTTCCCCAGTATTTTGGGGCTTGATTAGGGCTTCTGGTGTTATTTGTGATTAGAAAGCAGACCTGTGGAATGGTCAAGCTGTTGATCAGCATCTGAGTGACTTGTTGAATAAATTGATTTCAGATGCAGAGGGACAGCTTGGCCCACAAGAGCGACGGAAGAGGCGAGCAGAGTGCCGTAAGCAGGTGGGCCGGTGCGTGGTCTCAGAGGGAAGGTGTGCCGTGTGCCTCTACGTAGGTTTGTTTGTTTCTGTATTTTATAGATATGAAGCCAAGAGGAAAGCCAGGTTTTGGCACCGCAGCTCCTAGGGCAAGGTGAGCAAGGAGCGCTGGGCTGAAGCAGCGTCTCATTTCAGGTCTTGTGTTTCTGGTGCAGGTACAAGCATCCTTTGCTTGTGTTTTACAGGTGGTAGCTGAGCCTCAACGTGGTCAACAGCGTGGCAGTTGAAAGTGACGGAGGCCAGGTGGGTGAGCAGCCAAGGCAAAGGAGCATGAGATGGGACCGTCTGAGGGCAGGCTGTGCTTTTGGGCAGCATCTGAGCAGGTGCCTTTGTTTTGGCAGGCACTACGGGCAAGCTCGGAGGGGCGAAGCCGCACGCCGACCAGCAGCCAAGAGGGTGAGGAGGTGGCTGGTGCCTGGTGACCCAGTTCAGCGTTTTCTTCTTGTTTTTCAGGCGCTTTTTGGACCCCTTTGGACTCAGAGGACTGTTTGTGGTGAGCAGGGGTAGGGGTGAGGAGCAGTGTGGGGCTGGGGACTTGTTCCAAGCGCTACAGTTCTTTTGTTTCCTGCTGTCTTAGGTGCCACGAGTGATGAGGATTTCTGCCTGCGCCCATGGCACAAGAGGCTGAATGGAACTCCTGGGAACTTAGGAGGAGGCGGTTGTTGTGGACGTCTTCAGTGGTGATGTACGTGATATTTAGTGCTGGCACTACTTAGTGAGCGTGTGTTTTCTTTTCTTATTGCAGATGATGAAGGGGAATGCAGCAAACTGCAGGAAGATCCCTGTTAGCCCATGTGGTGTTTTCCTATGTTGAGGATGAATTCAGCCCCTTGGCCCTCTGAAAGCTAAGTGGAGGCACGGGGCCTGGGGAGGGGCTGGGAACTGCAGGGACGGGGGCTAAAGTTCTCAGAGGGGAAAGGGCCATCCAGGAACAGTCCCCTTTGTGTGGGTAAAGGGCGCAGGGAAACTTGCAGTGCGATGACAGCTTGGGCAGGGCAGCTCCAACCTGTGTCTGCGTTGTTGTGTAATTCGGGAAGCCTGCCTTGCGCCGTTCAGACGATCCCGGGATCTTGTCTTGCCCGAGGGGCACGACAGGCACCTCAGGTGCCATCCCGGGGTCTGGAATGCCGGTGCCAATTGGCCTGTTGCCAATTGGGTGCCGGTTTTCTTGTATCAGCAGCCGACAGCGTGGATGGTTCTTGCGCCTCGGATGTTTCTGGTCAGTTGTGTTTTATGGTGTTGTTCAGGGCTGCGTGGGCAGCTCTGCTCTCTACCCATCCAGTCTAAGGGACTGGCACTTCTTCCCAGCATCCTGAAGTCTTTAGGTTTTGCAGGAGTCTCTTGCACTTGCGCCGTCTCTGTTTGTTGTGCCAGTGCCGCCGTCTTGTAAGGAGCCGTGATGTTCGGCTCCTTTTTGTTTTGGGGTTGCAGTAGAGGCTCCTCACCTCACCACAGCCTGCCTGTATTTTGTTTTGTTGCCGTCTGTGTTATTGGAGTTGTTCGCATTGTTGAACGTTTTCGGTGCTGTTGGAGTGGTGGTGTTTGAAGCGTTCTGTGCAGCGTCAGTCTGCACATGTGCGTGTTTGTCTTGGAGCTGCTCTGCCCGGATGCACGGAGTCAGGTGTGAGTGGACTGAGCCCTAGGCATCCATGGTTAATCTATTGACATATTAAAGTCTGTAGGCAAAAGTTGTACCATCATCCAGGATAGAATATCCATGGGCAGGGGGAGTGGACAGTCCCTTCACTTGTGTTTTACACTTGATACCAAAGATCATTGTTGACTAGCGTGCTGTTATTTCACAGACAGTGTCTTAACTAAATTTTATTCTTTGTAGGTGACCACGTTGTCAATATGAGTTTTTTAGCCTAAGAACATGCCACTTTAGAGTATATCACTTGTCATTACAACCTTTGCTTCATGGCAACAAAAGCAGCTACAGACTATGATCGCCACCTGTGAGATCAGGCCCGCATTGCACTTCTTTGAACAAATAGGATTCATTCAGAGAAAACACTACATTCAAGGCTGGAACGAAGCAGCTAAGGACCGTAAACAATATCTACTGCTGCACAAAGCAAAGGCCTGTCTGATGTCAGTGCAAAGGATCAACTAAGAAGCAAGAATGCTCCAGACTCAACTGTTGCTATTGGACTGAATCATGGTGTGAGGGGTGGGTAAATAGTCTGTAAGGGTATAAATACCCAGGAATTTCTACCCTTGGCTGGGACCTCAGCAAAGGCAGCAGTTCGAGTCAGCCCTCGTGCCGTACCACTCTTTTCGGTTACTTATTTTCATGGACTTTGCCCGAGAGTTTGCCTCAAGAGACCAAGGATCCAGACTGCAATCCACCAGACCCCAGGCCCCTGGAGAGGAGGTAAGGACGTTGAGGTGCAGAATGATGAAACTCTGAAATCCCAGCTAAGCGATATAAGGGATCGAGTGAGCACATGCAATCCTTTGGCCATATATAAAGGTAATCCCCTAGATGTTTCCCCTATGCTCTGTGTCTCTTAGAAACGAGCTGTAGATCCATCTGGGGCTAAGTTTGAATCCAGCCGCACCTAGACTCTTCTCCGAGGATGAGTTTAGAAAGCAAGGGGGTATATTCTGAACCTAACGACAGACACAAAGTGTAGATCCAGTCTGGGGCTAAGCTTGGACCCAGCCGCACTTAGACTCCTCTATGAGTAGGAGTTTAGTAAGCGAGGGGCTCCATTCTGAACTTTGACTCGACAGGAGGGCCTCCTTTTAGCCTTCGGCATTTCCCGTCCACGTAGAGCTCACTCTGAATCGAGTATCACCTCTTTATGCCTGGCATATTTTGTCCAAGTCGTAATAGAGTCACCCTTGCCATCACTGTGACATCGCACGGTAAGCGATCTAAAACAGCTCTCAGCCAGCGGCGCCCCGAGTCACTCACCCGACACCAACCGATGTCGGCACTATGGCAGGCGCTGTCACCGATTACTTACGCAGGAACAGGGTTAGAGTTCCAGATTCTCAGAGGAATGAGCTTGTGGTAATTGCCACGATGGGAAAGCTGTGGAAGAACAGCTCACCATGCTCAAGAGCCATAGGAAGGATGGAAAGGGGAATAAATGCAAACCGTTAAGTACCTGCCCGCAACCCAACTGTCCGGAGAGGAAAATCCTCAACTGAGAAAAGCAAAATCCAAGGGAGGAGATATAGGCACAAAACCTGCTGAACTATTATAATTGTCACTGAAAATTGAGATGATGCAGAAACCTGTACAGGAAGAAAAGAAGAAAAAAAAGGTAGAGGAAAGCATGAAGTCATACTTACGCAGATTGGTAGTCCTTCTGCCATCCTACCCATTAGGAAACCAATTGCATCCCCAGAAGGGTGGGACAGAAATATATGGGGTCACCCTGCGAGAGCGAACCAGGGAAGGACGATTTGTGGTATTTATCAGAATCTCCCAGAATTGGAGAATTTATCTTGAAAATACAGCAGAAAAGCAGGCGAAATCTGAAAAATTTGCAATAAAGTTACAGGAGAAGACCAGGTGAAATGGAAACGAAGTATTTGCCGCTGGTCTCCCTAAGCAGTAGCAATCAAATACCGCTCACCGGAAGGGAAGCAAATGGCTTTAGGGGTGCAGGAGTTCCTAAACTTGGGACCTGGCCCAGCCGATGACTGCCAGTCTATCACCGGCCAAGTAGTTTATTGGTTCTGTGGAGTAGCAGCTGTGGAACAGAGGGAACCCTCAAGGATCCTCATAAGATCTATCGACGAGCTTCATCCAGCTGTTGGAAAAGCTGCCAGCATTAAAGCAACACATCAAAGAGCACACACTGATAATCTGACACACTTCAATAGATTTTGCAGCACCAAAGCCACCGAGAAGAGGAGCGAGGTTTGTCGGAGCGCGAAAACAGAGGGAAAGGAGTGGCACTTGTAGCGAAGCAGCCTCCTTTTATTTTTTTTGGCGCGAAGCCCAAGTTTTTCGAAGGGGACGGAGCGGCGCCGTGAGGAGGCGCGCGGTCGGGCAGTTCCAGGGGCGGCCGTGGAATAGGGGTGATCTCTGTCCAGGCGGTTGTGTGGTTAAATGACAGTGGTGTAAGTGAGGGTTGGAATAGAGTGGATGTTGAATGAGTGTTAGTTTCAGAATGTGCCAGAACTTGAGTGGGAGCTGCTTTTTTTTCCCACAGTTTGCATGTAATGCTGACATAGTAGAAATGTTTTTTTAAGGTAGAGTAACAAAAAGCTCAGGCAGGGAAATATTTTTCAGCACAGCTGGTTGTTTTTATTCCCCAGTCCCAGCCACTCTGCCGGACAATATTCATCGCTGTTTGTTTGGAGGTCAGCATCAGGCCAGGGTTTTTGTAGACAGGGTGGTGCTTGTCAACCTCAGGAGCATCAATTCCACGAGCGCCCAGGGACCCATCGCGGGGGCAGGCGACGGAGCGGCCGTGCCCGGAGCATGGCGGGGGTTGTTACGGCAGCTGACAAGCGGTGTGTTTGGACAGTGTGAAATCTGGAGTGATTGTGGTTTGGGGTTGTATTTATCTTTGCAGGTTAATGTGGTAGGTAGTTTGAAATATTAAAAGGAATTTAAAAAAAGCCAGCTGGGGATTTTTTTTTCTATTTTCCCCCGGTTGTGTTTTGTGGGTGGTTTGGTTTTTTTTCCCCAGTCCCAGCTGCTCTGCAAGGTGACGTTCTTCACCCATGTTGGGACAGAGGTCGGGCCGGGACCGGTGTTTTTGCAGGCAGGGAGAGTTTAGAGGCTCCCGAGAACAGCATCCCCAAGGGGCGATGCCCAAATGGGGAGGTGGCACGGGGGGAAGCGTGGCAGCAGCGTGAGGGTGTGGTGGTTTTGGTACAGGAGCAGTGGTATTTTTTTAGATGTGTGATGTGGTATGAAGGTGGTTTGGGGTTGTAGGTATTTGTCCTTGCAATTTAATACTTTTTCCTTTTTCAGGTAGATTTGAAAAAAAAACCAGCCGGGGGATTTTTTTTCCCTCTCCCGGCTGGGTTTTTTTTTCCCCGATCCTGGCCGCTCTGCGAGGTGACGTTCATCGCCATTGTTCGGACGCAGGTCGTGCTCGGGCCGGGATTTTCGCAGGAAGGGTGTATTTTATTTTTTTTTTGGAGGCTCCCGGGAGCAGCGTTCCCGAGGGGCGGCGGCGCAGGGGGGAGGATGGCAGCAGCGTGAGGGTGCGGTGGTTTAGGTAGGTGAAGGAGTGGTGTGTTTTATCTGTGTGATGGTATATGATTGTGTTTTGGGGTTGTAGTGTATTTGTCCTTGTAGGTTAATAGATTTTCCTTTTCAGGTAAATTTGAAATTTAAAACAGAGAAAAAAACACCCCAGCCGGGGGAATTTTTTTTTTCCGTCCCCCAGCTGGGTTTTTTTTCCCCGGTCCCGGCAGCTCTGCGAGGCGACATTCATCGCCATTTTTCGGACGCAGGTCGTGCTCAGGCCGGGGTTTTCACAGGCAGGGTCATTTTTAGAGGCCACCGGGAACAGTGTTCCCGGTGAACGCTATTCTGTATTGTGGCAATGTGAGTCCTTGCGAGGTGGTCCGTTTAGCGAATAGTCCCGGGAAGATAATTCTGAATCTTGTTGTTGAACGGTAGGAGTAGTTTGACTAAATGGCCTGTGAGTAGGACTGGGTTGTGATAGGAGCGAGTTATCCTTTCTAATGTGATGCCGTAATAGCTGTAATAAAGATGAGATTGTTCTCTGTTATGTGTTGTAATAAAGTAGAGTGTTTGTTTGGCCTGCCGTTCAGGAAGAGATGATGTATAGGAGCTGTAGTAAAGAGGAGTTTGTTCTGTAGTGCAGTCAAGGCAAAGCTGAAATAAAGACCGAGTCAAATGTCTGCTGTCGTTTAAGAAATGCTCTAATAAATATGTATTAAAGGTGATGTTGTTCCATTGAGCCTGAAGCACTGCCAGGAATTACATAGAAATGCTGTAATAAAGAGGAGATTGTTATCTTATGGCAACACTGATAAGGGAACATTGCCGGTAGAAAAGAAACCGCTTTTTGTTACAGAGACGAAATAAATGCTGTCAAAGTTGTAATACTTTTCATTTGCCACTTGCACTAAACTCAGAGCTGTAATGAAGCTAATAAAGCAGACTACCTTGTTGTTGTCTGGTGTCATTTGTGGTTTGAGAGGTCTGTAGTCTGACATCAGGATGTGGTGTGTGTGCTGGACTCTTTGACTGCGTGTGCTGGACTCTTTGACTGCGAGTGCTGGACTCTTTGACTGCGAGTGCTGGACTCTTTGACTGCGAGTGCTGGACTCTTTGACTGCGAGTGCTGGACTCTAACACAAAAATGTCAGAGTTTGTCTGGAAGTGCGTTGGAAAAGTCCACAAGAACTGTCCAAGTTTGTTTGGAATTTGAGTGGTGTGTGGGTCCTGAGTGTTGGAGTTGTGTGAGACTGTAGACTGAGTTTGCAGTTATATCAGGGTTTGTTTTGAATGGTATCCAAACATACTGGTTTAATTTTAAATACAGCTTAATTTGAGAAATTCCAGCACTAGAAAAGGACATGCTCTAGGGGAGTAATTAATAAACAAAAACAAATTTAAAATGTAAATCTTAATTACTCCCCTAGAGCATCCAAATACCTAACGCTGCACCGGACTCTCGTTTTTCTTCTTTTTATATACAAAATACTAAACCGCTGCTGTCCACTGGGAGTAATGACAAAATAAAAAATAAGCAACATAACACACAATATAAATGAAAAATTACACACAGCACACATCAAAATATGACCCCCACACCATGCAGAAGACCTAATCAAAAATTAAAATGACATAAAAAATCTTTCCCCACACCACACAAGACAAAAAACCCCACCTAGAACTATAAAACAATGTTACACTTATGCTAACATCTCAAAGAAATATCTACCATTTGGCTAAACACAACACAAAATAATATGCTTACACATTTTAAAT
>NW_027017711.1:7500-10000 GCF_036013445.1 Caloenas nicobarica
CGCCGCCGCCGCCGCCGGGCTGCGGGGAACGGATCCCCGACCCCGCGGCGGCAAGGAAGGCGCCGCGCGCGCACGGGCCTGCGAGGCAACCCCAGCCGCGCCGCTGCCTGCGGCCGCCGCCGCCAGAGGCGGGCGGCGGCCCGGCCGGCGATTGATCGTCAAGCGACGCTCAGACAGGCGTAGCCCCGGGAGGAACCCGGGGCCGCAAGTGCGTTCGAAGTGTCGATGATCAATGTGTCCTGCAATTCACATTAATTCTCGCAGCTAGCTGCGTTCTTCATCGACGCACGAGCCGAGTGATCCACCGCTAAGAGTTGTCTGGCTTTCGGCGCCGCCCCGCGCGCGCGGGGGGGCCGGGACCGCTCGCCGAAAAGCGGCCCCTCTCTCTGAGGACGGCCCGCCGCCCGCCCCGCGGCGCGACGGCGTCAGGGCCTCGCCTCGGCTGACCGTACCGGCACACGCACAGCGAGAGAGGCAGGCTGCCAAGGAACGCGGGAAGAAGGCCTCGGCCAGCCCAAAACCCCGAGCGGCGAGGGCGGGGAGCACGCGCTCCCGACACACGCCCCTCGTCCGCTTCGGAGGCGGCCCAGGCGCCCGGGCTCGGCCCGGCCTCCGCGCGGAAAGCCGCGGCGCGCCACCGGCCGCGCGCCGACCGCCCGACCTCGAATCGGCGCGCGCGGACGCCGCTGCTGCGGGGAGCAGCGGCGCCCGGGCGGCCCGCGGGTCCACGCACGCGCCCCCCTCCGAACGCCGGGCTACGCCCCGCGACGCCTGCCGGCTTCACCCCCGCGCGCGCCTCACCCCCCGCCACGGCGGAGAGACGGCTCCCTCGGCTCGGCCGCCCGCGCGCCGGAGGCGGACACCGCCGGACACCCGAGCCAGCGACGCGCACCGCCCGCGGCCCGCCGGACGACGCCGGCCCGCGCGCCGGCGCGGCTCGCCCCTCCCGGGACCGCCGCCGCCGCTTCTCGCCTGGGCCCCCTTCCCCGAGGGCGGCTCGCCGTACCCGAGGGCGGACGGCCACGGAGCGGGGGCGGCGCCCGGCTCTCCCCGCCGTTGGCGGGCGGAGAGACCGGGAGCGCGACGCCCACGCCCGCGCGCGCCGGCCTCGCCCGGCGAGCGAGGCCCGGGGAAAGGGCGACGGGACAGCGACGGTCGGGGCCCGGGCCGGGCCGGCCGCAGGCGGCGGGGGGCGTCTTCCGGACGACCGTTAACGGCGAGCGGCGCCGCCGCCGCTCGGCCGGGGTGCCGCCCTGCACGGCGGCGGGCGACCGGAGACCGCCGAGCCGCTCGGCCGAGGGGGGCCAAGGAGAGGCGGGGGGAAGCGGAGAGCGCCGCGCGGCGCCCACGGCACGGAGGGGCGGTGGGGCCCCGCGGACCTACCGGGCGAGACCCCGCCGCGGGGCCTCGCCGCCCCGGCGAGAGAGAGAGCGCGCGCCGGAGACGGCGCTTCCTCCCGCCGGGGCCGCCCGTTTCGAGGCAGGCGAGCCGGCCCTTCGGCCGAACGCGCCGCGGCCCGGACTTCCGCCGAGGCCGGACCGCGGAGAGGGGGGGGCAGTGGGACCCCCTCCCCGGCACGGCCGCCCGCCTCAGGGAGGACGACGAGCGGGCGACGGACTCCCAGGGGCCTCGCGGGAGCAACTCCCGCCCCCCTGGGGGCAACCCGCCGCCTCGCGCCGCCGCCCGACCCCCTCGCGGGCCGCGCCGAGCCACCCGAGTCTTTAAACCGCCGCCCGGCTTCGCGGCCTTCGACCCCCCGGGCTCGCCGAAGGGAGGGCCGCGGAAGCGCGGACGCTAGGTACCTGGCCCTGGGGCGAGGGAAACGACCTGCTGGGCCCCGCGGGGGTGCCTCCCCCGCTGCCGCCCTCGGAGGAGCGTCCGCCCGCGGGGGCGCGCCCGAACGTCCGCCGCCACCACCTGCGCCCTCCTGGCCCGGGACCCGGGGTTTCCCTCAGTAGCCCGGCACCGAACCCGGCAGGAGAGGCGCGGCTCGGGCCGCCCGCCGCTGGAGCGGGACGCGACCCGGCGCGGGGGCCTCGCGCGCCACCCGAAGGTTGGCGGCGGCGGCGGCGGCCGAGCCCTCCCGCCCGCCGGCTCGTCTTCTTCTTCCACCGGGCTCCGGGCAAGAAGAAGAGGCGCGGCGGGAAGCGGGGGGGGGGGGAGCCGCCGCCGCCGTTCGCCAGCCGGCGCCGCGCGCCAGCCCGGAACGCCCGGAGGCCTCGGCCCGTGTTCGCGCTGCCAAGAGAGAGCGGGCTGCTCCGCCGCAGCCCGCTCGCGTGCGAGGAGGGGTCGGGGGGGCCGCCCCCCCCGACCCCAAAGGCCCTTCTCCGTTCCCCGCTCGCACCAGCCGCCCCGCCGCCGCCGCTCACCGCTTCTCCCCGCTCCCCCGCGGGCCCGAACGGCCTCGGCCGGCGGGGCTCGTCACGCCCCTCACCCGCAGCGGCCCCCCGCCGCTTCCTGCGCGCGCTGCCGCCGGCGCCCTCCGACCGGGGACGCCCTG
>NW_027017711.1:15000-17500 GCF_036013445.1 Caloenas nicobarica
TCGGGAACGGACCGGACCGGATTGGACAGCTCCCGACCGGATTGGACCGAAGCAGACCGGACCGGACTCTACCGGAACGGACCGCACCGGACCGGACTGTTCTGGAGCGGACCGGTCCGGACGTGACCGGACCGGACCGGGCTGTTCCGTTCCGCACCGGACCGGACTGGCGGGGCTCGGGACGGACCCGGTGTCCGGCCGCGCTCGCCGGAGGATAGACCCGGCCTCCTCACGGGAGACCGAGGCCGAGTGGCGGGGGAAAGGGGTAGACCCTTCGCGGGGCTCGGGTAGACGTCACGTCGGAGCGCGGCGCGGATGGGGCCGTCTACCAAGGCGCTCGGGACCCGGAAACGTGACCGGACCGGAAGGGACCCGACCGGACCGGACCGGACACTTCCGGACCGGGCCGGACCGGATTGGGCCGGACCGGACTGGACTATTCCGGACCGGACCGGACCGGGCTGTTCCGGTCCGGAGCGGAGCGGACTGGGCTGGACTGGAGTGGCGGGGCTCGGACGGCCCCGCTGTCCGGCCGCGCTCGCGAGAGGGTAGACTCGGCCTCCTCACCGGAGGGGGGGGGGGGGGGACCGCGGTTGGGGGGGGGAGGGGGGGGCGGGCTGCGCGGCGCCAGGGCGGGAGGGCTGAGCGTCCCAGCCGCTTCGTACGCGGTCCCCCCCGGGCACGTTATCGAGGTTGAAGGGCATGCGATACGGTGGTCGCCCCGTCCCTCTTCTCCCGACCGCAGGGTTCGGCGCTGACGCGTTCTTTCTCTCTGCTGTCTGCTGAGGAGCAGCGACAGAAGCCGAGGGAACGGCAGGAAGCCGGAGCCGGGGGAGGTTGAGGTCGGACGGTGGGTGGGAAAAGGTGGTTCGCCCGGAGGGCGGCAGAGCTGCGCCACGGGCCCCGGCAGCGAGGCGGTCACGGCCCCGCGCCCGTCCCCTTCTTCAGGAAGCGACCGGATGACGGAGGCCGGGAACGGCGGGGCGCTTTGTCCCACGCAGGGGCAGGAGCTGGACGTGACGACCCTCTCGTGGGTGCGGGACGGTGCCCGCGATTCTACGATTCTAGCTTTTGAACCCTCCCGATCCGTGCAGACGCTCTACGAGTCTGCGTCTGGAGCTTTGGGGGTTGCGCGTGTGGGGTGTGGGGTTGGTGGGGTTTTTCTTTCGGCTCGTTTTGGGGTTTGGCTTGGTGGCTTTTTTCCGGCGGGAGGCGGTGGGGTCGGCGTGGTGTCGTCGTGTCCCCCCCCCCGCCAAGGCCGCCGCCGCCGCCATCGTTTCAATTTCTTTTAGCTTTTAAGTTTTTTCGTAAAAGATACCGAGGCGCTTATCTGCCCCCCACTGCCCCCCCCCTCCCCCCCCCGCGCCGGACGGAGGCGTGCTCAACCGCACAGACACACAGACACACAGACACACACAGACACAGACACAGACACAGACACAGACACAGACACAGACACACACACACACACACACACACACACACACACACACACACACACACACACACACACAGCCGCCCCTGCCCCCTAGACAGACCCGGAGGAGCGCGGTGTCTCCCGCCCTCGCCCTGGCGCCCACCCTCGGCCTCCCCCCGCCCCGCCCCACCCCAGCCGCGCGGCCGTTTCTGCTCCGTCTGGGCCGCGGGAAGCGGCGCAGGGGGTCGGCAACCGCGCGGACCGCGCATGCGCGCTCGCCCCGCTGCCTGGCAACCGGCCCCCTGCCCCCCGCTGGGCGTGGGCGGCGGCTGGCGGCGCGCCCAACGGTCAGTCCGTCAGCCAGCCGGCCGGCCAGCCAGTCAGTCGCGGCGGCGGGAGCAGGGGGCCTGGCGCAGCACGAGCGGCCGAGGGCGTCCTGCCGACGGCCGAGGAGCCCCGCGCGCGGGTAGGCGGGCAGGCAGGCAGGCAGGCCGGGGAGGGCGGGGGGGGGGCGGGGGACGGGGACGCGGTGCCTCTTCTCGGAGAAGAGAAGCCCCAGCTCCCCGGGCGGAGGCAAACCCGCTGGCGAAAGGCGGCGGCGGGGGCGGGCGGGGAGGGCGAGGGCGCGACCTGACCCGCGGCGCGCAGCGCTTCGGGTCGGTATCTTTTTCAGCCCGCGGCCGGGGCGGGGAGCGGGGCGAGGGAGCGAGCGAGCGAGCAACGCGGGAGGCGGGAGCACGGGCAGGTGAAGGGGTAGGGCTGCGACAGCGGGGCTTGGAAACCGCAGGCCGCCGTGACGCCCGTGTGCCGACCGGGCACGGAGCCGGCAGGGACGCCCCGGCTTCCCGCGGGGAGGCAAACTCGCTGGCGAAAGGCCGGGTCCGGGCGGGGCGGCGGAGGACGAGGGGGCGGGGGTGGCCGGGCTCGCCGCGGCGGGGTGGGGAGGGCAGTCAGGCGGTTGTTGGGGCCGGGGAAGGCCGCCAACTGTGCTCGGTCCGTGGCCCACCGGCGGGGGGGGGGGTGGGTGGGTGGGTGGGTGTGTGTGTGTGTGGAAGTCGGTCAAACAGAGCGAAAGCGCAAATT
>NW_027017712.1:0-7500 GCF_036013445.1 Caloenas nicobarica
CATCAACACCAAGACAACGGTTTTTTTGTCCTATCTGGTATGACTGATGCAGATTACTCAGGTGTATAAACGATCATGGTCCAAAACCATAGCACCACCAGTAAACATCTCCAAAGGAGCAAAAATAGCACAATTGATTCCGTTTAAATCACGTGTGCCCAAATCTGGGGAGCGAATAAGAGGGAATACAGGTGTTGGGTCCACTGGACCACCACGAATATTACTCCCATTAAACATCCAAAAATCAAAACCTGAGGAGACTGTTCAAATTTAGGACCAAGCATCTCCATATGTTTGGGTAAAAAACGGATTATGAGTGTTCAGAAAGCAGCATATATTCACACCTGCCTACAGGCAAACTTTCGAAAGCCCCACACCCAAGGACTGAATGTATGTACAACCACTTGCACCAGTGTGCGCAGTCTCACAGAAGAACCAACGTGTTTGCGTTCAACCATATATCACAAGAAAGGCTGTGAACAGATGCTCGGCTGCTCTTTCTCCGTGCGGCATACTTTTTTGCGTTTCTCTTTCAGATCGCAAACTTAGCGGTATACCGAGAGGAAGAGGTAAAGCAGGAAATCTTGCCGTGTGCCTTCTATAGTGTTGGAACCTAGCTGCTATCTCTTCTGTTTGTCCACGTGCACACAGAGGAGTCCGGAAAAGGCGCAGAAACCTTTCCACAAGCCTTCAGGTATTTGTACCCACCACAAAGTGCATGCATATGCAGCCAGAGAAAAGCACGTATCTTTTCATACACTGATATATAAGCAAAAACGTGGCAACACAAATGCACACCTGCAATCACGCCCTCTCACATCTCTTTACAGAAAGACTTATGTGAAAAGTACTTCCATTGTTGAGGGTAAACACGTCTGTTTATGTTTGGGATACTGCACACACGTATGCGTGTCTGCACGAGAGAATACACATTTGGAGAGCACCTGCAGATACGTGTCTGTTCTTGGCCGATCCTGTGGGTGGAAGCACTTGTGCTTATAAATGCTTCTCTGTCCACGTGTGTGCCTTGACGTGGGCTCCATTCATGTTTAGGCGTGAGTGTACTGCTGTGCTGTTCTATGGAAAGGTTCCGTGTATATGTTTATGCACAGTCCTGCATTTCTCGTCTGGACGGATGCAAGGGATATCTGCTAGTAAAGGAACAAAGACAGACGTAGGCAGAACTGAATGCTGTGCCGTGATACTTTTCTCCTAAGGCAAATGCTTCGCAGTCATATGAGGAAAGACGCTTTGCAATCGATCTATAAGAGAAAAAAAGCAGAACATGTCATAACTAGAAAGAACAGCAGAGCATCTCTTCACAAGCTTGTCCCTCATGTATAGCTGAGGGCAAACATTGTGTGCTTGTGCGAGAGGAAGTGTAACTCTTTGTTTGGTAGCTTTGCACAGTTACAAGTGGTGGCACGACTGTCAATGTCTAGGATACCTGCAGACTTGACCCAGTGTGCGTGGAGAGAGTGTGCCTGAAAGTCTGCATGCCTAAGTGCCTGCTGTATATATCCATCTCTCCACACGCATGTGAGTCTTTCTCTCAACAAGCATGTGTGTTAATTTCATTGCACATGTACATCAGCGCAGCAACATTCGAAAGGAATGAGCTCAACTGATTGTCTCTTTTGGCAGTATGTGTGTTGGTTGTACTTCTGTGTATCGGAACAATCATGGTCGCTCAAGTGAACAGAGGAAAGGGAAATCATCTAGGCAGAGGCAACAAAGCAGAAACGAGGCAGGATTGTATTGTGTTTGATATAGGCGGTTTCCCTAGGCTGAGTTTTGGCAGTTACACGGGAAAAACACTGAGTGGTAGATCTACCAGAGAAACTTTTCCAAAGAGGCCATTTACCGAATGAAGCTGGAGAACCTCTTATTGGGCCTATGCCTCAATGTCTATGTAGGATTTTTGTTCTCTCCTTGATGAACAGTCAAAGTGTACCTGAGCATTAGCTTCCCCGGGAAACTTGCACTCTTTTTTTGCTGAATAGCAAAAAGAAGGGTAGGCAAGTCAGGACAACAAACAGCAGGGGACGCAGTGGCATGGATCCTGGCCAGATACCAGGAAAAAAGCCAAATACAGGCGAGGCGGAGAGGTGGGCCATGCATTTGTCTTCAGGTAGTTCCTGGGTTGCCTTCTTCTGGAAGATTGTGACCTTGATAAGACCGTGTCTGCAATACCTGGGGTTGTGGTTTGCAAGCTTGTGACTCCCACAGATTCCTAATGTATTCAAATATTCTATAAGCACGCTTGTTACTTTTTCATACTTGGCATATGTTGCTTTAGAGTGATTGCTTGATTTGTCTCGGAGTCCTAAAGAAAACCCCTATATTCCTCTGTTGGTGTGTGATTTAAAGATCAATGATAGCTTGTAGTACATCTGCTGTTGCATTGTAAAATATAATGGTGCATGCTAAGCAGGAAGCAATGCTCTGTTTATGTGAATTGTACTTTTCTGTTGTTGCAATAAGCAATGCTACCTACAGGAGGACAAAGACCTTCCAATCGTACTCTGTTAAGGCCATTAAGGATGTAAGCCACTGCCCACCACCTGAGTTACACCCTGCCCGTTCATCGTTCTCAGCTTGAGTCAGCTGCTTTTCCTTGCTCCCTGGCAGTACACAGTAAAAAAAGTCATGTGCTGTCCTTTTAGTTTAGAAGAGATAAAGTTGATTTTCCTTACTACGTCACTGCAGACTATAGTCAACTGGTGTGGCCCACATGCAAAGAGATTAGACTGCTTCTTTGTTCCATTTCAAATTAAAACAACGGTGTTACACTTATTGCCTGCCTTAAAACCCAGCAATATTTAAAGGAGAGAGAACTGAGCTGTTCTATGATAGGCACACACATCAGACAACGCCTCCAGCTATAGATTGGAAAACACGATGATTGTGTGAATACGAGCACTGCAAAAGCGTCCGGTCTTTGGAGAACTTATGGAGGATAACAACAAGTGCTGTTAAATGAAAGAAAGTCTGCTTAAAAGTGTAGTCTTTGCTCTTAAGTTCGTACTTCTTTTCACCTCAATACATCTTTGGATAGAAGCAAAACACCCTCCGCACCTGTAAGATGGGCACAACTATCACAAAAGCAAAATTTTAATTCCTCACACATAGGGACCTAATACTGATCACCGGCTTTGCTCTCACCCCCATTCCCTCACTTCTATTTCAGTAAGTCATGGAATCTCCCTACAGATGGGAAGAGCATTCAGGTACCCAGTTCCCTCTACATGTGGCTTGGCCCAGACTGTGAAGGAAATGAGAAACCCTATTCCCTGGGCCATGCATGTGGCCATGCAGATTCTTCCCCAACCAGACCCTTTTAAAGCATGGGCAATGATTCCCTCCTCCTATCATTCTGTAGTCATTACCACTTCAAAAATGAATCCCCAACTTATATGAATGCCGTCAGCAACACATGCAGACTCCTTCCCTATTTATATTCAGAAATCAAGGTGAATACATATGCCCACTGGCGATCACACACAATGATGCACCTACAATTTCGGGGATATATAGGCAAAGACACAGTATGGCATAATCGCTCTAAGCTGCCTAGTTCATAAGTGCACACACACAGAGAATAAACCAATCCTTATCGATAGAAACACCTACCATGAAGTAAGAAACGCTGGAAATAAAGGCGGCTAAGATCCCTTTCTTCGGCTCTGTTCTCTAGCTCTCTTACTCCAAGCAGACAGACAAGACGGACAAGAGATTTTCAGAATCCTGATCCTTTCCCCACTCCAGCTATGCTGGTCACACATACGTTTGACTATTAGAATTGCTTTAGGCTGGTGCAATATTCTATGTGATGGGCGGCATAAGAGGACTCTGCGTGTGTGGGCGCATATGTACTCTGTGTGTGCAGAGCTCCTTCTTACTCAATTCCAATAGTGCTGATGAGAGTTGTTGGAAGAGAGGGGAGCCCAGGCACATTCCAGGCAATTGTAAGGGAAAGAAGGACGAAAAGAGTGTTGTTTAAAGAAGAAATAAAGAGGGTGAAGAGGTGCTGAGGATGGAAGCTTTTCCTTGCTGGCAGGAAGTAGCCCAAGATCCTTCAGAGGCGAATTTTGCTTGACAGCAGTCTCTGCCCTTCTTTAGCTAAAGGACATATTTGGCAATATTATATATCAGTGTGTCAACATGGATTTGCTTTTAGGTATATGCGTTTGCATGCAGGTTGTAGTTTTAGCACATACATGTATTTTTGTGGAAAGACTTCTGCCTGTGTCTCGGTGAGGAATCCTATATGCGCATTTGGACTCAGACAGGGGAGAGCAGTAGGCTCCAACACTGAAGAAGGCAGACTGCGACTTTTCCTACGCAATCTGTTTCTCTCGGCATACCTAGTCCTACAAAGAAATCTACTAAACGTTCGATCTGCCAGAGAAATACAAGAAAACATGCCGTGCAGAGGAAGAATAGCACAGTGTTCACAAGCTTATCCATGATGTAGGGTGGAACGCAAGCACGTTCCTATTTCTGTGAGGGTAAGCACGTTCCTGAAGGACTACGCTGGCGCAAGTGCTTGTACATATATATATGCAATCCTTGGCTTTCAGAGGCGTGCCTGTAGGCAGGTGCGAGAATAAGCCACAGTCTGTGAACAGGAATGTTCGCTTTTTTACCCAGAGATGCAGAAGTGTTTTCGCCCTTAAACGAGTGGCACACAGGTACCTCTGCAGATAAGCAACCCCTTACGGGCCTCTATGCACATCGCGACGGAAACGGAGTACTTTGCCTCTTCCTGAACACGCCGTCATCTGTACACACACAGACACAAGAACGTGTTTACGTGCAGCCACAAGCTTTCTAATCTTTCTCTGGCTATCTTCCCTGTCACTCTTTACTCCAAACAGAGAATGCACGGACAAGAGATTCACAACCTTCTGAACTTTTCCCCAGTCCAGTCAGGCTGACCACACATACGTGTGAGTATTGGAACTGCTCTACGCTGGGGCAGTATTCTCTGTGATGGGAGGCATCTGAGGAGTCTGCGTGTGGAGGGTCAAAACGGCATGTGTGTGCAGATCTCCTTCTAACCCTGTTGCAGAAGTGCTGATGAGAGGGATTGGAAGGCAGGGGAAGCACAGGCACACTCCATGAAGTGAAAGAAGTGAAAGAAGTGAAAGAAGAACGAAGAGAGTGCGCTCTAAACGAGAGGCAAAGACAAAGAAGTGTAGCTGAGGATTGAAGTACCTTCTCTGCTGCACGTAGTAGCTAAAGGTCCTTCAGATATGATTTTTGCTTCATAGCAGGCTCTGCAGTTTTTTCGCTGATTGACCAGTTTAGACACATTTCTCCAGTAGATCTACCGCTAAGCTTTTTTCCTGGTGTAACTGTGAAAAGTCAGCGAAGGGAAATAGACTGTATGGAACAAATCTCATTTCTTCCTTGACTTTGATTTGTTGCCTCTATCTCTATGATTTCCCTAGTATCTGTTCAGGTTGAGCAGTGATGGCAGGCATTCCAAACGCACAGCCTTTCAACAGTCCTCACGCACACCCGCAGAAGTACATATTGGGCTACAATAACACACATGCTTGCTGAGAGAAAGATATGTGCTCGCATGCATGTGGAGAAACGGAGAGCTAGGGCAGAAGCTTACACCACCTCGAAACACGTGGGAACAATGTGTCCATGGTCATAGGCTCAAGTCTGTAGCTATCCTAGATGATGCAAGTCGTGCCGCTACCAGAATGTTACAGGAAAAGTATTTACTTTAGCAGGTGCACGATGTGCTTGCGTTCAACCATATACCACGGACGAGCTTGTGAATAGATGCTCTGCTCGTTTTTTTCTCTTACGATGTCTTCTGTTACATTTCTCTTGTTGATCTATTGCTAAGAATCTCCTGTCTCGCGACAGTGAAGACCCTGCCAAGGGAAAGAGGTAGCATGGCACCCCTACCTTCTTCTCTTTGTTTTCCTTTACTAGCAGAGTTCCCTCCAATCTGTCCACATGAAAAACGTTAAGGCTGTGCAACCAAGAATACGCAGTAACTTTCCAACCAACAGCACAGTTGGGCCTTACACCAGCCTAAGGAGGAATAGGGCCCAACACCTGCTTTCATGCACAGGGTCGTCAAACACAGGCAACCTTCCCACTGTTTATTCTCGAGCCGCCATATACATGAGTGTGCAGAATACTAAACATAAACAAACGTTTTTACACTGAGGCATGAACGTGCATTTCACACGAGTATTTCTGTAAATAAATGTGTTTGTGGACAGGCTTTTCTTATCTGTCTTTGTGTGAAGAATTATGTGATTTTTCAGTAGCTGCATACGCATGCAGGTGATGCTTGTGTGCACATATCTGAATGCTTCTGGCAACATGTCTGCGTTCGTTTCCCTGAGGAATCCTGTTTGTTCTTTAGTCGCGTACAAGGGAGAGCAGGTTGGCTCCAACACAGAAGAAGGCGCTGAGTATTCTGACCCGATCTCTTTCTCTAGGCATACCTAGTCCTACAAAGAAAACCACTAAGCCTTCGATTTGCATGAGAAATTCAACAAAATAGGCGTTAAAGAGGAAGAAAAGAAAAGGGTCTTTTGTCAAGATTGTCCGTGTTGTATCTGCAGAAGAAAGATTTCCAAACAGGTCATTTAAGGAAAGAACAGCAGAGTCTGATATCGGTCCAAAAAATCATATCTGGAGGAACTTTGTCTGCTCATGCCACCAAGTGAAGGGAAAGGCCATAGGGATAGGGTTGGAAGGGGACCTGAACACACACAGTACAAGTTCGCCCCCAAAAACGGAGTCCTCATATGCATCCCAGCACAGAGTATACTGCACCAGCGTAGAGCAGTTCCAGTACAAACACGAGTGGGCGACCAGCCTGGCTGGAGTGGAGAAAGGTTCTGGATACTGACAATCTCTTGTCAGTGCAGTCTCCACTTGCAGTAAAGACGGCTAAGGAACAGAGCCATAGAAAGGGATCTCAGTCTGCGTTATTTCCTGTGCTTCTTGATCTCAGGATAGGAGATGCTTCGGATAGGTTTATTGTCAGCGTGTGTGCATGTGCACACCAGGCAGGTTTGTGAGACCATGGGATTTTGTGGCTGGGTTTATAGATGTGTAGGAAATAGGACGCGTATAGTGGTGTGTGATCACAACTGTGTGTGTTCAGTCTGATCTGTGAGTGTAAATATGGAAGGAGTGTGTATGAAACCTTGTGAGTATACAGGAGCATGTATGTTTGCGTGCGCCATGATGTGTAACCAGCAGCGTGCATGTGCAGTGATGTGAGTACATAGATATCCACGCACGAGTTTTCATGTGCGTCCATCTTTTTCCCTGCATCCCCAAGCATGGTTTCCCAGCTACTCTCTTCCTTTCGCAGGACTGCTGCAGAGAGCGTTTTGCAAAAAGGTCACCGCGAAGAAGAGAGTTTCGTTTATCTGGAGAGCAGGAATCCTGGAGTTATCAAGGAAACGGGTAGTAGAGATGTTCTTGCTGAAGTGGGAGTCCGCTCCCCGT
>NW_027017712.1:12500-22862 GCF_036013445.1 Caloenas nicobarica
AGTGCAGCAGATGGAGGCGGTGTATGCGTCGATTATGGGATCTGATCCGGACAGGTTAGCAGTGACAAGAAGTAGTAAAATGCAACTTTGGAGAGGAGTGCCTGCCTCACTAATACTCATGATTCTGCCAGCAGTGACAAATGCTGCAGGTAGTGCAGGCACTCTAGCAAATGCCTTGAGGGGAATTGGGGCTGTAATTTCAGGACCCCCTGTTTGGGTGGTGGATAACGGAAATCCGGCAAAACTGAAAGTTGTTACAGCACAGGCGATGAGAACACTAATGTGGAATGATTTAGTACAAGCTGGTATCCCACGATCAGAAATGGGTGGGATCAGAGCATCAGATTTTTTTTTGCATCTTGCAAAAGTCAGTGCTTATGCAAAAAAGCCACCCAACCCTAGTTCTCCTGCCAACACTGCACCCACCCTCCACCCCACCTGCCAGCTCAGTGCAAGACCAGTTTGCTTTTACCTGGCAACAAAAGCAATATACTTGCTGAGTACTGTCTCAGAGATACAAACACAGTCCCTCCGTTTGCCACCAAATGGTAGTAGCTGATATAGCACTATGGTTGGATACCGTTACTGTTTGCCATGGTATTGATAATCTGTTGATTATGGCAGTGTCAGAACCAGCACCTGAAACTTGCAGAGGAGCGCGAGTCCCCAGCTCTCTACGAAACAAATGCAGGGTGTCTGGACAGCGTCCCCTCCGCCACAGCAGGAAGTGCTGGAGTGGACGTGGAGACAGCAGTAGAAATAACATTGATAGATTCAAAGGTGCATTGCATTCCATCCAATATGGAAGGTCCTCTCCGTCACGTGTTATGTGTGCTATTATCTGTACAATCATCAACACCAAGACAACGGTTTTTTGTCCTATCTGGTATGACTGATGCAGATTACTCAGGTGTATAAACGATCATGGTCCAAACCATAGCACCACCAGTAAACATCTCCAAAGGAGCAAAAATAGCACAATTGATTCCGTTTAAATCACGTGTGCCCAAATCTGGGGAGCGAATAAGAGGGAATACAGGTGTTGGGTCCACTGGACCACCACGAATATTACTCCCATTAAACATCCAAAAATCAAAACCTGAGGAGACTGTTCAAATTTAGGACCAAGCATCTCCATATGTTTGGGTAAAAAACGGATTATGAGTGTTCAGAAAGCAGCATATATTCACACCTGCCTACAGGCAAACTTTCGAAAGCCCCACACCCAAGGACTGAATGTATGTACAACCACTTGCACCAGTGTGCGCAGTCTCACAGAAGAACCAACGTGTTTGCGTTCAACCATATATCACAAGAAAGGCTGTGAACAGATGCTCGGCTGCTCTTTCTCCGTGCGGCATACTTTTTTGCGTTTCTCTTTCAGATCGCAAACTTAGCGGTATACCGAGAGGAAGAGGTAAAGCAGGAAATCTTGCCGTGTGCCTTCTATAGTGTTGGAACCTAGCTGCTATCTCTTCTGTTTGTCCACGTGCACACAGAGGAGTCCGGAAAAGGCGCAGAAACCTTTCCACAAGCCTTCAGGTATTTGTACCCACCACAAAGTGCATGCATATGCAGCCAGAGAAAAGCACGTATCTTTTCATACACTGATATATAAGCAAAAACGTGGCAACACAAATGCACACCTGCAATCACGCCCTCTCACATCTCTTCACAGAAAGACTTATGTGAAAAGTACTTCCATTGTTGAGGGTAAACACGTCTGTTTATGTTTGGGATACTGCACACACGTATGCGTGTCTGCACGAGAGAATACACATTTGGAGAGCACCTGCAGATACGTGTCTGTTCTTGGCCGATCCTGTGGGTGGAAGCACTTGTGCTTATAAATGCTTCTCTGTCCACGTGTGTGCCTTGACGTGGGCTCCATTCATGTTTAGGCGTGAGTGTACTGCTGTGCTGTTCTATGGAAAGGTTCCGTGTATATGTTGATGCACAGTCCTGCATTTCTCGTCTGGACGGATGCAAGGGATATCTGCTAGTAAAGGAACAAAGACAGACGTAGGCAGAACTGAATGCTGTGCCGTGATACTTTTCTCCTAAGGCAAATGCTTCGCAGTCATATGAGGAAAGACGCTTTGCAATCGATCTATAAGAGAAAAAAAGCAGAACATGTCATAACTAGAAAGAACAGCAGAGCATCTCTTCACAAGCTTGTCCCTCATGTATAGCTGAGGGCAAACATTGTGTGCTTGTGCGAGAGGAAGTGTAACTCTTTGTTTGGTAGCTTTGCACAGTTACAAGTGGTGGCACGACTGTCAATGTCTAGGATACCTGCAGACTTGACCCAGTGTGCGTGGAGAGAGTGTGCCTGAAAGTCTGCATGCCTAAGTGCCTGCTGTATATATCCATCTCTCCACACGCATGTGAGTCTTTCTCTCAACAAGCATGTGTGTTAATTTCATTGCACATGTACATCAGCGCAGCAACATTCGAAAGGAATGAGCTCAACTGATTGTCTCTTTTGGCAGTATGTGTGTTGGTTGTACTTCTGTGTATCGGAACAATCATGGTCGCTCAAGTGAACAGAGGAAAGGGAAATCATCTAGGCAGAGGCAACAAAGCAGAAACGAGGCAGGATTGTATTGTGTTTGATATAGGCGGTTTCCCTAGGCTGAGTTTTGGCAGTTACACGGGAAAAACACTGAGTGGTAGATCTACCAGAGAAACTTTTCCAAAGAGGCCATTTACCGAATGAAGCTGGAGAACCTCTTATTGGGCCTATGCCTCAATGTCTATGTAGGATTTTTGTTCTCTCCTTGATGAACAGTCAAAGTGTACCTGAGCATTAGCTTCCCCGGGAAACTTGCACTCTTTTTTTGCTGAATAGCAAAAAGAAGGGTAGGCAAGTCAGGACAACAAACAGCAGGGGACGCAGTGGCATGGATCCTGGCCAGATACCAGGAAAAAAGCCAAATACAGGCGAGGCGGAGAGGTGGGCCATGCATTTGTCTTCAGGTAGTTCCTGGGTTGCCTTCTTCTGGAAGATTGTGACCTTGATAAGACCGTGTCTGCAATACCTGGGGTTGTGGTTTGCAAGCTTGTGACTCCCACAGATTCCTAATGTATTCAAATATTCTATAAGCACGCTTGTTACTTTTTCATACTTGGCATATGTTGCTTTAGAGTGATTGCTTGATTTGTCTCGGAGTCCTAAAGAAAACCCCTATATTCCTCTGTTGGTGTGTGATTTAAAGATCAATGATAGCTTGTAGTACATCTGCTGTTGCATTGTAAAATATAATGGTGCATGCTAAGCAGGAAGCAATGCTCTGTTTATGTGAATTGTACTTTTCTGTTGTTGCAATAAGCAATGCTACCTACAGGAGGACAAAGACCTTCCAATCGTACTCTGTTAAGGCCATTAAGGATGTAAGCCACTGCCCACCACCTGAGTTACACCCTGCCCGTTCATCGTTCTCAGCTTGAGTCAGCTGCTTTTCCTTGCTCCCTGGCAGTACACAGTAAAAAAAGTCATGTGCTGTCCTTTTAGTTTAGAAGAGATAAAGTTGATTTTCCTTACTACGTCACTGCAGACTATAGTCAACTGGTGTGGCCCACATGCAAAGAGATTAGACTGCTTCTTTGTTCCATTTCAAATTAAAACAACGGTGTTACACTTATTGCCTGCCTTAAAACCCAGCAATATTTAAAGGAGAGAGAACTGAGCTGTTCTATGATAGGCACACACATCAGACAACGCCTCCAGCTATAGATTGGAAAACACGATGATTGTGTGAATACGAGCACTGCAAAAGCGTCCGGTCTTTGGAGAACTTATGGAGGATAACAACAAGTGCTGTTAAATGAAAGAAAGTCTGCTTAAAAGTGTAGTCTTGCTCTTAAGTTCGTACTTCTTTTCACCTCAATACATCTTTGGATAGAAGCAAAACACCCTCCGCACCTGTAAGATGGGCACAACTATCACAAAAGCAAAATTTTAATTCCTCACACATAGGGACCTAATACTGATCACCGGCTTTGCTCTCACCCCCATTCCCTCACTTCTATTTCAGTAAGTCATGGAATCTCCCTACAGATGGGAAGAGCATTCAGGTACCCAGTTCCCTCTACATGTGGCTTGGCCCAGACTGTGAAGGAAATGAGAAACCCTATTCCCTGGGCCATGCATGTGGCCATGCAGATTCTTCCCCAACCAGACCCTTTTAAAGCATGGGCAATGATTCCCTCCTCCTATCATTCTGTAGTCATTACCACTTCAAAAATGAATCCCCAACTTATATGAATGCCGTCAGCAACACATGCAGACTCCTTCCCTATTTATATTCAGAAATCAAGGTGAATACATATGCCCACTGGCGATCACACACAATGATGCACCTACAATTTCGGGGATATATAGGCAAAGACACAGTATGGCATAATCGCTCTAAGCTGCCTAGTTCATAAGTGCACACACACAGAGAATAACCAATCCTTATCGATAGAAACACCTACCATGAAGTAAGAAACGCTGGAAATAAAGGCGGCTAAGATCCCTTTCTTCGGCTCTGTTCTCTAGCTCTCTTACTCCAAGCAGACAGACAAGACGGACAAGAGATTTTCAGAATCCTGATCCTTTCCCCACTCCAGCTATGCTGGTCACACATACGTTTGACTATTAGAATTGCTTTAGGCTGGTGCAATATTCTATGTGATGGGCGGCATAAGAGGACTCTGCGTGTGTGGGCGCATATGTACTCTGTGTGTGCAGAGCTCCTTCTTACTCAATTCCAATAGTGCTGATGAGAGTTGTTGGAAGAGAGGGGAGCCCAGGCACATTCCAGGCAATTGTAAGGGAAAGAAGGACGAAAAGAGTGTTGTTTAAAGAAGAAATAAAGAGGGTGAAGAGGTGCTGAGGATGGAAGCTTTTCCTTGCTGGCAGGAAGTAGCCCAAGATCCTTCAGAGGCGAATTTTGCTTGACAGCAGTCTCTGCCCTTCTTTAGCTAAAGGACATATTTGGCAATATTATATATCAGTGTGTCAACATGGATTTGCTTTTAGGTATATGCGTTTGCATGCAGGTTGTAGTTTTAGCACATACATGTATTTTTGTGGAAAGACTTCTGCCTGTGTCTCGGTGAGGAATCCTATATGCGCATTTGGACTCAGACAGGGGAGAGCAGTAGGCTCCAACACTGAAGAAGGCAGACTGCGACTTTTCCTACGCAATCTGTTTCTCTCGGCATACCTAGTCCTACAAAGAAATCTACTAAACGTTCGATCTGCCAGAGAAATACAAGAAAACATGCCGTGCAGAGGAAGAATAGCACAGTGTTCACAAGCTTATCCATGATGTAGGGTGGAACGCAAGCACGTTCCTATTTCTGTGAGGGTAAGCACGTTCCTGAAGGACTACGCTGGCGCAAGTGCTTGTACATATATATATGCAATCCTTGGCTTTCAGAGGCGTGCCTGTAGGCAGGTGCGAGAATAAGCCACAGTCTGTGAACAGGAATGTTCGCTTTTTTACCCAGAGATGCAGAAGTGTTTTCGCCCTTAAACGAGTGGCACACAGGTACCTCTGCAGATAAGCAACCCCTTACGGGCCTCTATGCACATCGCGACGGAAACGGAGTACTTTGCCTCTTCCTGAACACGCCGTCATCTGTACACACACAGACACAAGAACGTGTTTACGTGCAGCCACAAGCTTTCTAATCTTTCTCTGGCTATCTTCCCTGTCACTCTTTACTCCAAACAGAGAATGCACGGACAAGAGATTCACAACCTTCTGAACTTTTCCCCAGTCCAGTCAGGCTGACCACACATACGTGTGAGTATTGGAACTGCTCTACGCTGGGGCAGTATTCTCTGTGATGGGAGGCATCTGAGGAGTCTGCGTGTGGAGGGTCAAAACGGCATGTGTGTGCAGATCTCCTTCTAACCCTGTTGCAGAAGTGCTGATGAGAGGGATTGGAAGGCAGGGGAAGCACAGGCACACTCCATGAAGTGAAAGAAGTGAAAGAAGTGAAAGAAGAACGAAGAGAGTGCGCTCTAAACGAGAGGCAAAGACAAAGAAGTGTAGCTGAGGATTGAAGTACCTTCTCTGCTGCACGTAGTAGCTAAAGGTCCTTCAGATATGATTTTTGCTTCATAGCAGGCTCTGCAGTTTTTTCGCTGATTGACCAGTTTAGACACATTTCTCCAGTAGATCTACCGCTAAGCTTTTTTCCTGGTGTAACTGTGAAAAGTCAGCGAAGGGAAATAGACTGTATGGAACAAATCTCATTTCTTCCTTGACTTCGCTTTGTTGCCTCTATCTCTATGATTTCCCTAGTATCTGTTCAGGTTGAGCAGTGATGGCAGGCATTCCAAACGCACAGCCTTTCAACAGTCCTCACGCACACCCGCAGAAGTACATATTGGGCTACAATAACACACATGCTTGCTGAGAGAAAGATATGTGCTCGCATGCATGTGGAGAAACGGAGAGCTAGGGCAGAAGCTTACACCACCTCGAAACACGTGGGAACAATGTGTCCATGGTCATAGGCTCAAGTCTGTAGCTATCCTAGATGATGCAAGTCGTGCCGCTACCAGAATGTTACAGGAAAAGTATTTACTTTAGCAGGTGCACGATGTGCTTGCGTTCAACCATATACCACGGACGAGCTTGTGAATAGATGCTCTGCTCGTTTTTTTCTCTTACGATGTCTTCTGTTACATTTCTCTTGTTGATCTATTGCTAAGAATCTCCTGTCTCGCGACAGTGAAGACCCTGCCAAGGGAAAGAGGTAGCATGGCACCCCTACCTTCTTCTCTTTGTTTTCCTTTACTAGCAGAGTTCCCTCCAATCTGTCCACATGAAAAACGTTAAGGCTGTGCAACCAAGAATACGCAGTAACTTTCCAACCAACAGCACAGTTGGGCCTTACACCAGCCTAAGGAGGAATAGGGCCCAACACCTGCTTTCATGCACAGGGTCGTCAAACACAGGCAACCTTCCCACTGTTTATTCTCGAGCCGCCATATACATGAGTGTGCAGAATACTAAACATAAACAAACGTTTTTACACTGAGGCATGAACGTGCATTTCACACGAGTATTTCTGTAAATAAATGTGTTTGTGGACAGGCTTTTCTTATCTGTCTTTGTGTGAAGAATTATGTGATTTTTCAGTAGCTGCATACGCATGCAGGTGATGCTTGTGTGCACATATCTGAATGCTTCTGGCAACATGTCTGCGTTCGTTTCCCTGAGGAATCCTGTTTGTTCTTTAGTCGCGTACAAGGGAGAGCAGGTTGGCTCCAACACAGAAGAAGGCGCTGAGTATTCTGACCCGATCTCTTTCTCTAGGCATACCTAGTCCTACAAAGAAAACCACTAAGCCTTCGATTTGCATGAGAAATTCAACAAAATAGGCGTTAAAGAGGAAGAAAAGAAAAGGGTCTTTTGTCAAGATTGTCCGTGTTGTATCTGCAGAAGAAAGATTTCCAAACAGGTCATTTAAGGAAAAGAACAGCAGAGTCTGATATCGGTCCAAAAAATCATATCTGGAGGAACTTGTCTGCTCATGCCACCAAGTGAAGGGAAAGGCCATAGGGATAGGGTTGGAAGGGGACCTGAACACACACAGTACAAGTTCGCCCCCAAAAACGGAGTCCTCATATGCATCCCAGCACAGAGTATACTGCACCAGCGTAGAGCAGTTCCAGTACAAACACGAGTGGGCGACCAGCCTGGCTGGAGTGGAGAAAGGTTCTGGATACTGACAATCTCTTGTCAGTGCAGTCTCCACTTGCAGTAAAGACGGCTAAGGAACAGAGCCATAGAAAGGGATCTCAGTCTGCGTTATTTCCTGTGCTTCTTGATCTCAGGATAGAGATGCTTCGGATAGGTTTATTGTCAGCGTGTGTGCATGTGCACACCAGGCAGGTTTGTGAGACCATGGGATTTTGTGGCTGGGTTTATAGATGTGTAGGAAATAGGACGCGTATAGTGGTGTGTGATCACAACTGTGTGTGTTCAGTCTGATCTGTGAGTGTAAATATGGAAGGAGTGTGTATGAAACCTTGTGAGTATACAGGAGCATGTATGTTTGCGTGCGCCATGATGTGTAACCAGCAGCGTGCATGTGCAGTGATGTGAGTACATAGATATCCACGCACGAGTTTTCATGTGCGTCCATCTTTTTCCCTGCATCCCCAAGCATGGTTTCCCAGCTACTCTCTTCCTTTCGCAGGACTGCTGCAGAGAGCGTTTTGCAAAAAGGTCACCGCGAAGAAGAGAGTTTCGTTTATCTGGGAGAGCAGGAATCCTGGAGTTATCAAGGAAACGGGTAGTAGAGATGTTCTTGCTGAAGTGGGAGTCCGCTCCCCGTGTGCAGTGAACCAATCTTAGAAACAGATGCTCTCTATTTCAGAGCTGTACAAGTCTAGATGCTAGAAAGCAAACATGTCAGCAACAAAAGTCACAGTCATTATATGCCAAATCTTATCGCAACAACGACAACCTCAGGGCTGTCCTAGAGAGCCAATTGTTCAAACGTTTGCTTATTGGTTACACAATAATTGTGTCATCCCTGGGGACAGGTCTCATGGCACATGTCTCATGTTGAGTTGGCCTCTGCAGTCCTGTGGGTGTGCTTTTTGCAAAGATCATCCAAGGGACACCATCTGAATACGTTTGGTTAGGGTCAGGGTTTAGGGTTACGGTTCGGTTAGGGTTAGGGTTCGGGTTCGGGTTAGCATTAGGGTTAGAGTTAGGTTTCGGTTTTTTCCCCCAGGAGGGGCTGTGCTTCAAAATGAAAGTTTACTCACAAATGTGCAAGTCCGTTGGTGTAAGACAAACAGAAACCACCGTAGTCAAGTTCGAAGCGTGTGTCTGGGAGATGGATGGTTTAATTTTACGAGTTCACACCTATGCAATTTTAGTGCAGGAGGAAAATGAAAGCTAAGGTGTTTTTGTGGTGTGGTTAGGCATCCGCACACCTTTTTAGAATAAGCGAATGACCGCGGTTTGTTCTTTATTTTAGTTTCCATCTTTGAAATTGCACGGCCAAATGCGCTCGGGGTCCCCGCAGGCGGCAAGAAGGCGAGTGAGGATGAAGAGCGGGCCAATCAGACGGCGTGAGCAAGGTGAGGGGCGAAGCGCTGATAGGCGGAGAGAATGGCGATTGACGTGCGTAGGCAGCCAATGAGGTTGGCGAAGTGGCGGTGCTTGTGAAGTCCCTACTGCGCATGCCCAAATGGGCGCAGTCCTCAGTCAGGTCTGGCGCAGGCTTGGGCTTGTGGTGCCGGAGCGCAAGAATGAGCATCCAATAGGAGTACAGCGCGGTGGGGTGGAAAGCAGCCAATGAGAGCACGCCGACTCAATCCAGTTGGAATAGCTAGCTCCCTGGAAAGTGTGTCCGTGGTGTCTCGGGGGGTACCGGGAATGAACGGGACGGCCGTCGGGGCGAGGGACGTGAGGCTACAGATCTCTCGCTGCGGCCGACTCCCGGGAATCTGGAGGCAGGCGATTCAGGACAGGGCAGTCCTTCGTAAGGTCCCCAGAGCAGGCACAGGGACATGAGGTGACAGGAAAGGAAAGGAAAGGAAAGGAAAGGAAAGGAAAGGAAAGGAAAGGAAAGGAAAGGAAAGGAAAGGAAAGGAAAGGAAAGGAAAGGAAAGGAAAGGAAAGGAAAGGAAAGGAAAGGAAGGAAGAAAGGAAAGGAAAGGCAAGGCAAGGCAAGGCAAGGCAAGGCAAGGCAAGGCAGGGCCAAGGCAAGGCAAGGCAAGGCAAGGCAAGGAAAGGCAAGGAAAAGAAAGGAAAGGAAAGCAAGGCAAGGCAAGGCAAGGCAAGGCAAGGCAAGGCAAGGCAAGGCAAGGCAAGGCAAGGAAAGGAAAGGAAAGGAAAGGAAAGGAAAGGAAACGAAGGGAAATGAAAGACAAAGGAAAGGAAAGACAAAGGAAATGAAAGGAAAGCAAAGGAAAGGAAAGGAAACGAAAGGAAAGGAAAGGAAAGGAAAGGAAAGGTAAGGAAAGGAAAGGAAAGGAAAGGAAAGGAAAGGAAAGGAAAGGAAAGGAAAGGAAAGGAAAGAAAGGAAAGGAAAGGAAAGAAAGGAAAGGAAAGGAAAGGAAAGGAAAGGCAAGGCAAGGCAACGCAAGGCAAGGCAAGGCAAAGGCGAGGAATGGAAAGGCAAAGGAAAGGAAAGGGAAAGGAAAGGAAAGGAAAGGAAAGAAAGGAAAAGAAAAGAAAGGAAAAGAAAAGAAAAGTAAAGAAAAGGAAAGAAAAGAAAAGGAAAGAAAAGGAAAGAAAAGGAAAGAAAGGATAAAAAAGAAAAGAAAAGAAAAGAAAAGAAAATAAGAGAAAAGAAAAAGAAAAGAAAAGAAAAGAAAATAAAAGAAAAGAAAAG
>NW_027017713.1:0-2500 GCF_036013445.1 Caloenas nicobarica
ATTCCATTCCCTTCCCTTCCCTTCACTTCTCTTCCCTTCCTTTTCTGAACCTTCCCTTCCCTTCCCTTCCCTTCCCTTCCCTTCCCTTCCCTTCCCTTCCCTTCCCTTCCCTTCCCTTCCCTTCCCTTCCCTTCCCTTCCCTTCCCTTCCCGTCCCTTCCCGCACCTTCCTTTCCAGCACCTTCCCGCACCTTCCCGCACCTTCCCGCACCATCCCGCACCTTCCCTTCCTGCACCTTCCCTTCCCTTCCATTCCCTTCCCTTCCCTTCCCTTCCCTTCCCTTCCCTTCCCTTCCCTTCCATTCCCTTCCCTTCCCTTCCCTTCCCTGCCCTTCCCTTCCCTTCCCTGCCCTTCCCTTCCATTTCCCTTCCCACACCTTCCCTTCCTTTCCCTTCCCTTCCCTTCCATTCCCGCACCTTCCCTTCCCTTCCCTTTCCCTTCCCTTCCCTTCCCTTCCCTTCGCTTCCCTTCCCTTCACTTCCCTTCACTTCCCTTCCCTTCCCTTCCCTTCCCTTCCCTTCCCTACCCGCAACTTCCCTTCCTGCACCTTTCACTCCCTTCGCTTCCCTTCCCTTCCCTTCCCTTCCCTTCCCTTCCCTTCCCTTCCCTTCCCTTCCCTTACCTTCACTTCCCTTCCCTTCCCTTCCCATCCCTTGCCTTCACTTCCCGCACCTTCCTGCACCTTCCCGCACCTTTCCTTCCCTTCCGGCACCTTTCCTTCCCGCAATTTCCTTCCCTTCCCGCACCTTTCCTTCCCTTCCCTTCCCTTCCCTTCCCTTCCCTTCCCTTCCCTTCCCTTCCCTTCCCTTCCCTTCCCTTCCCTTCCATTCCCTTCTATTCCATTCCCTTCCCTTCCCTTCACTTCTCTTCGCTTCCTTTTCTGAACCTTCCCTTCCCTTCCCGCACCTTCCCTTCCCGCTCTTTCCCTTCCCTTCCCTTCCCTTCCCTTCCCTTCCCTTCCCTTCCCTTCCCTTACATTCCCTTCCCTTCCCTTCCCTTCCCTTCCCTTCCCGCACATTCCCGCAACTTCCCGCACCATCCCGCACCTTCCCGCACCTTCCCTTCCTGCACCTTCCCTTCCCTTCCCTTCCCTTCCCTTCCCTTCCCTTCCCTTCCCTTCCCTTCCCTTCCCTTCCCTTCCCGCACCTTCCCTTCCTGCACCTTCCCTTCCCTTCCCTTCCCTTCCCTTCCCGCACCTTCCCTTCCCGCACCTTCCCTTCCCTTCCCTTCCATTTACCTTCCCCTCCCTTCCCTTCCATTCCCTTCCCTTCCCTTCCCGCACCTTCCCTTCCCTTCCTGCACCTTCCCGCACCTTCCTGCACCTTCCCGCACCTTCACTTCCCACACCTTCCCGCACCTTCCCACACCTTCCCTTCCCGTACCTTCCCTTCACTTCCCGCCCCCTCCCTTCCCTTCCCTTCCCGCACCTTCACTCCCTTCCCGCACCTTCCCTTCCCTTCCCTTTCCCTTCCCTTCCCTTCCCTTCCCTTCCCTTCCCTTCCCTTCCCTTCCCTTCCCTTCCCTTCCCGCAACTTCCCTTCCTGCACCTTTCACTCCCTTCCCTTCACTTCCCTTTGCTTCCCTTCCCTTCCCTTCACTTCCCTTCCCTTCCCTTCCCTTCCCTTGCCTTCACTTCCCGCACCTTCCTGCACATTCCCGCACCTTTCCTTCCCTTCCTGCACCTTTCCTTCACGCAATTTGCTTCCCTTCCCGCACCTTTCCTTCCCTTCCCTTTCCTTCCCTTCCCTTCCCTTCCCTTCCCTTCCCTTCCCTTCCCTTCCCTTCCCTTCCCTTCCCTTCCCTTCCCTTCCCTTCCTATCCCGCACCTTCCCTTCCCTTCCCGCACCTTCCCTTCCCTTCCCTTCCCACACCTACCCTTCCCACACCTTCCCTTCCCGCACCTTCCCTTCCCGCACCTTCCCTTCCCACACCTTCCCTTCCCGCACCTTCCCTTCCCTTCCCGCACATTTCCTTCCTTTTGCCTTCCCTTCCCTTCCCTTCGCTTCCCTTCTCTTCCTTCACCTTCCCTTCCATTCCCTTCCCTCCCCTTCTCTTCCCTTCCCTTCCATTCCCTTCCCTTCCCTTCCCTTCCCCTCCCTTCCCTTGCCTTCCCTTCCCTTCCCTTCCCTTCCCTTCCCTTCCCTTCCCTTCCCTTCCCTTCCCTTCCCTTCCCTTCCCTTCCCTTCCCTTCCCTTCCCTTCCCGCACCTTCCCGTACCTTCCCGCACCTTCCCTTCCCGCACCTTCCCTTCCCGCACCTTCCCTTCCCTTCCCTTCCCTTCCCGCACCTTCCCGCACCTTCCCACACCTTCCCTTCCCGCACCTTCACTCCCTTCCCGCACCTTTCCGCACCATCCCTTCCTTTCCTGCACCTTCCCTTCCCTTCCCTTCCCTTCCCTTCCCTTCCCGCACCTTCTCTTCCCTTCCCGCAATTCTCTTCACTTCCCTTCCCTTCCCACACCTCACTTCCTACACCTTCCCTTCCCGCACCTTCCCTTCCC
>NW_027017713.1:7500-20916 GCF_036013445.1 Caloenas nicobarica
CCGCAACTTCACTTCCTGCACCTTTCACTCCCTTCGCTTCCCTTCCCTTCCCTTCCCTTCCCTTCCCTTCCCTTCCCTTCCCTTCCCTTCCCTTCCCTTCCCTTCCCTTCCCTTCCCTTCCCTTCACTTCCCTTCCCTTCCCTTCCCTTCCCATCCCTTGCCTTCACTTCCCGCACCTTCCTGCACCTTCCCGCACATTTCCTTCCCTTCCTGCACCTTTCCTTCCCTTCCCTTCCCTTCCCTTCCATTTCACTTCCCCTCCCTTCCCTTCCATTCCCTTCCCTTCCCTTCCTTCACCTTCCCTTCCATTCCCTTCCCTTCCCTTCCCTTCCCTTCCCTTCCCTTCCCTTCCCTTCCCTTCCCTTCCCTTCCCTTCCCTTCCCTTCCCTTCCCTTCCCTTCCCTTCCATTCCCTTCCCTTCCCTTCCCTTCCCTTCCCCTCCCTTCCCTTCCCTTCCCTTCCCTTCCCTTCCCTTCCTTTCCTTCACTTCCATTCCCTTCCCACACTTTCCCTTCCCTTCCCTTCCCTTCCCTTCCCTTCCATTCCCGCACCTTCCCTTCCCTTTCCCTTCCCTTCCCTTCGCTTCCCTTCCCTTCCCTTCCCTTCACTTCCCTTCCCTTCCCTTCCCTTCCCTTCCCTTCCCGTCCCTTCCCGCAACTTCCCTTCCTACACCTTTCTCTCCCTTCGCTTCCCTTCCCTTCCCTTCCCTTCACTTCACTTCCCTTCCCTTCCCTTCCCTTCCGATCCCTTGCCTTCACTTCCCGCACCTTCCTGCACCTTCCCGCACCTTTCCTTCCCTTCCGGCACCTTTCCTTCCCACAATTTCCTTCCCTTCCCGCACCTTTCCTTCCCTTCCCTTCCCTTCCCTTCCCTTCCCTTCCCTTCCCTTCCCTTCCCTTCCCTTCCCGCACCTTCCCGCACCTTCTCTTCCCTTCCCGCCATTCCCTTCCCTTCCCTTCCCACACCTCCCTTCCCACACCTTCCCTTCCCGCACCTTCCCTTCCCGCACCTTCCCTTCCCTTCCCGCACATTTAATTCCTTTTGCCTTCCCTTCCCTTCCATTCGCTTCCCTTCCCTTCCTGCACCTTCCCTTCGCGCACCTTCCCTTCCCGCACCTTCCCTTCTATTCCCGCAACTTCCATTCCCTTCCCTTCACTTCGCTTCACTTCCCTTCCCTTCCCTTCCCTTCCCTGCCCTTCCCTTCCCTTCCATTCCCTTCCCTTCCCTTCCCCTCCCTTCCCTTCCCTTCCCTTCCCTTCCCTTCCCTTCCCTTCCCTTCCCTACCCTTCCCTTCCCTTCCCTTCCCTTCCCTTCCATTCACTTCCCTTCCCTTCACTTCTCTTCCCTTCCTTTTCTGAACCTTCCCTTCCCTTCCCGAACCTTCCCTTCCCTTCCCGCACCTTCCCTTCCCGCACCTTCCCTTCCATTCCCGCACTTCCCTTCCCTTCCCTTCCCTTCCCTTCCCTTCCCTTCCCTTCCCTTCCCTTCCCTTCCCTTCCCTTCCCTTCCCTTCCCTTCCCTTCCCTTCCCTGCCCTTCCCTGCCCTTCCCTTCCCTTCCATTTCCCTTCCCACACCTTCCCTTCCTTTCCCTTCCCGCACCTTCCCTTCCATTCCCGCACATTCCCTTCCCTTCCCCTTCCCTTCCCTTCCCTTCCCTTCCCTTCGCTTCCCTTCCCTTCCCTTCCCTTCACTTCCCTTCCCTTCCCTTCCCTTCCCTTCACTTCCCTTCCCGCAACTTCACTTCCTGTACCTTTCACTCCCTTCGCTTCCCTTCCCTTCCCTTCCCTTCCCTTCCCTTCCCTTCCCTTCCCTTCCCTTCCCTTCCCTTCCCTTCCCTTCCCTTCCCTTCCCTTCCCTTCCCTTCACTTCCCTTCCCTTCCCTTCCCTTCCCATCCCTTGCCTTCCCTTCCCGCACCTTCCTGCACCTTCCCGCACCTTTCCTTCCCTTCCGGCACCTTTTCTTCCAGCAATTTCCTTCCCTTCCTGCACCTTTCCTTCCCTTCCCTTCCCTTCCCTTCCCTTCCCTTCCCTTCCCTTCCCTTCCCTTCCCTTCCCTTCCCTTCCCTTCCCTTCCCTTCCATTCCCTTCTATTCCATTCCCTTCCCTTCCCTTCACTTCTCTTCCCTTCCTTTTCTGAACCTTCCCTTCCCTTCCCTTCCCTTCCCTTCCCTTCCCTTCCCTTCCCTTCCCTTCCCTTCCCTTCCCTTCCCTTCCCTTCCCTTCCCTTCCATTTCCCTTCCCCTCCCTTCCCTTCCATTCCCTTCCCTTCCCTTCCTTCACCTTCCCTTCCCTTCCCTTCCCTTCCCTTCCCTTCCCTTCCCTTCCCTTCCCTTCCCTTCCCTTCCATTCCCTTCCCTTCCCTTCCCTTCCCTTCCCCTCCCTTCCCTTCCCTTCCCTTCCCTTCCCTTCCTTTCCTTCACTTCCATTCCCTTCCCACACTTTCCCTTCCTTTCCCTTCCCTTCCCTTCCCTTCCATTCCCGCACCTTCCCTTCCCTTTCCCTTCCCTTCCCTTCCCTTCCCTTCGCTTCCCTTCCCTTCCCTTCCCTTCACTTCCCTTCCCTTCCCTTCCCTTCCCGTCCCTTCCCGCAACTTCCCTTCCTGCACCTTTCACTCCCTTCCCTTCCCTTCCCTTCCCTTCCCTTCCCTTCCCTTCCCTTCCCTTCCCTTCCCTTCCCTTCCCTTCCCTTCCCTTCCCTTCCCTTCCCTTCCCTTCCCTTCCGATCCCTTGCCTTCACTTCCCGCACCTTCCTGCACCTTCCCGCACCTTTCCTTCCCTTCCGGCACCTTTCCTTCCCACAATTTCCTTCCCTTCCCTTCCCTTCCCTTCCCTTCCCTTCCCTTCCCTTCCCTTCCCTTCCCGCACCTTCTCTTCCCGTCCCGCAATTCCCTTCCCTTCCCTTCCCACACCTCCCTTCCCACAACTTCCCTTCCCGCACCTTCCCTTCCCGCACCTTCCCTTCCCTTCCCGCACATTTAATTCCTTTTGCCTTCCCTTCCCTTCCATTCGCTTCCCTTCCCTTCCTGCACCTCCCCTTCGCGCACCTTCCCTTCCCTTCAAGCACATTCCCTTCTATTCCCGCAACTTCCATTCCCTTCCCTTCACTTCCTTCACCTTCCCTTCCATTCCCTTCCCTTCCCTTCCCTTCCCTTCCCTTCCATTCCCTTCCCTTCCCTTCCCCTCCCTTCCCTTCCCTTCCCTTCCCTTCCCTTCCCTTCCCTTCCCTTCCCTTCCCTTCCCTTCCCTTCCCTTCCCTTCCTTTCCTTCACTTCCATTCCCTTCCCACACTTTCCCTTCCTTTCCCTTCCCTTCCCTTCCCTTCCATTCCCGCACCTTCCCTTCCCTTTCCCTTCCCTTCGCTTCCCTTCCCTTCGCTTCCCTTCCCTTCCCTTCCCTTCACTTCCCTTCCCTTCCGATCCCTTGCCTTTACTTCCCGCACC
This sequence comes from Caloenas nicobarica, assembly GCF_036013445.1. Taxonomy (NCBI): domain Eukaryota; kingdom Metazoa; phylum Chordata; class Aves; order Columbiformes; family Columbidae; genus Caloenas; species Caloenas nicobarica. The sequence continues at coordinate 10,941 of NW_027017713.1, forward strand.
TTCCTGCACCTTCCCGCACCTTTCCTTCCCTTCCCTTCCCTTCCCTTCCCTTCCCGCACCTTCTCTTCCCTTCCCGCAATTCCCTTCCCTTCCCTTCCCACACCTCCCTTCCCACACCTTCCCTTCCCGCACCTTCCCTTCCCGCACCTTCCCTTCCCTTCCCGCACATTTAATTCCTTTTGCCTTCCCTTCCCTTCCCTTCCCTTCCCTTCCCTTCCTGCACCTTCCCTTCCCTTCCCGCAATTCCCTTCCCTTCCCTTCCCACACCTCCCTTCCCACACCTTCCCTTCCCGCACCTTCCCTTCCCGCACCTTCCCTTCCCTTCCCGCACATTTAATTCCTTTTGCCTTCCCTTCCCTTCCATTCGCTTCCCTTCCCTTCCTGCACCTTCCCTTCGAGCACCTTCCCTTCCCTTCCCGCACCTTCCCTTCTATTCCCGCAACTTCCATTCCCTTCCCTTCACTTCCTTCACCTTCCCTTCCATTCCCTTCCCTTCCCTTCCCTGCCCTTCCCTTCCCTTCCCTTCCCTTCCCCTCCCTTCCCTTCCCTGCCCTTCCCTTCCCTTCCCTTCCCTTCCCTTCCCTTCCCTTCCCTTCCCTTCCCTTCCCTTCCCTTCCCTTCCCTTCCCTTCCCTTCCCTTCCCTTCGCTTCCCTTCCCTTCCCTTCCCTTCCCTTCCCTTCCCGCACCTTCACTTCCCTTCCCGCACCTTCCCTTCCCGCACATTCCCTTCCCTTCCCTTCCCTTCACTTCGCTTGCCTTCCCTTCCCTTCCCGTCGTTTCCCTTCCCTTCCCTCCCCTTCCCTCCCCTTCCCTTCCTTTTCTGAACCTTCCCTTCCCTTCCCGAAGCCTACCTTCCCTTCCCGCCCCTTCCCTTCCCTTCCCGCACTTTCCCGCACCTTCCCTACCCTTCCAGCAACTTCCCTTCCCTTCCCCTCCTTCACCCTCCCTTCCCTTCCCTTCCCTTCCCTTCCCTTCCCTCCCCTTGCCTTCCCTTCCCTTCACTTCCCTTTCCTTCACTTCCCTTCCCGCACCTTCCCGCACCTTCCCGCACCTTCCTGCACATTCCCTTCCCGCACCTTCCCGCACCTTCCCGCACCTTCCCTTCCGTACCTTCCCTTCCCTTCCAGCACCCTCCCTTCCTTTCCCTTCCAGCAACTTCTCTTCCCTTCCCTCACCTTCCCGCACCTTCCCTTTTCTTCCCGCAACTTCCGCACCTTCGCTTCCATACCCTTCCCTTCCCTTCCCTTCCCTTCCCTTTCCTTCCCTTCCCTTCCCTTCCCTTCCCTTCCCTTCCCTTCCCTTCCCTTCCCTTCCCTTCCCTTCCCTTCCCTTCCTGCACCTTCCCATCCCTTCCCTTCCCGCACCTTCCCTTCTCGCTCCTTCACTTCCCGCACCTTCCCGCACCTTCCTGCAACTTCCCGCACCTTCCCTTACTGCACCTTCCCTTACCTTCCCTTCCCGCACCTTCCCTTTCCGCACCTTTCCTTGCCACACATTCCCTTCCATTCCATTCCCTTCCCGCACCTTCCCTTCCCTTCCGTTCCCTTCCCTTCCATTCCCTTCCCTTCCCTTTTCTTCCCCTCCTTTCCTAAACCTTCCATTCCCTTCCCAAACCTTCCCTTCCCTTCCCGCACCTTCCCTTCCCTTCCCTTCCATTCCATTCCCTTCCCTTCCCTTCCCTTCCCTTCCCTTCCCTTCCCTTCCCTTCCCTTCCCTTCCCTTCCCTTCCCTTCCCTTCCCTTCCCTTGCCTTCCCTTCCCTTCCCTTCCCACACATTCCCTTCCCTACCCTTCCCGCACCTTCCCTTCCCTTCCCTTCCCTTCCCTTCCCTTCCCTTCCCTTCCCTTCCCTTCCCTTCCCTTCCCTTCCCTTCCCTTACCTTACCTTCCCTTCCCTTCACTTCCCTTCCCTTCACTTCCTTCCCGAACCTTCCCGCACCTTCCCGCACCTTCCCTTCCCGCACCTTCCCTTTCCGCACCTTCCCTTCCCACACTTTCCCTTCCTTTCCATTCCCTTCCCGCACCTTCCCTTCCCTTCCTGCACCTTACCTTCCCTTCCCTTCCCTTCCCTTCCCTTCTCTTCCATTCCCTTCCCTTCCCTTCTCTTCCCTTCCTTTCCTAAACCTTCCCTTCCCTTCCCTTCCCTTCCCTTCCCTTCCCGCACCTTCCCTTCCCTTCCCTTCCCACACATTCCCTTCCCTACCCTTCCCTTCCCTTCCCTTCCCTTCCCTTCCCTTCCCTTCCCTTCCCTTCCCTTCCCTTCCCTTCCCTTCCCTTCCCTTCCCTTCCCTTCCCTTCCCTTCCCTTCCCTTCCCTTACCTTACCTTCCCTTCCCTTCACTTCCCTTCCCTTCACTTCCTTCCCGAACCTTCCCGCACCTTCCCGCACCTTCCCTTCCCGCACCTTCCCTTTCTGCACCTTCCCTTCCCACACTTTCCCTTCCTTTCCATTCCCTTCCTTTCCCTTCCTTTCCATTCCCTTCCCGCACCTTCCCTTCCCTTCCTGCACCTTACCTTCCCTTCCCTTCCCTTCCCTTCCCTTCTCTTCCATTCCCTTCCCTTCCCTTCTCTTCCCTTCCTTTCCTAAACCTTCCCTTCCCTTCCTGAACCTTCCCTTCCCTTCCCGCACCTTCCCTTCCCTTCCCTTTCCCTTCCCTTCCCTTTCCCTTCCCTTCCCTTCCCTTCCCTTCCCTTCCCTTCCCTTCCCTTCCCTTCCCTTCCCTTCCCTTCCCTTCCCTTTCCTTCCCTTCCCTTCCCTTCCCTTCCCTTCCCTTCCCTTCCCTTCCCTTCCCTTCCCTTCCCTTCCCTTCCCTTCCCTTCCCTTCTCTTCCCTTCCCTTCCCTTCCCTTCCCTGCCCGCACCTTCCCGCACCTTCCTGCACATTCCCGCACCTTCCCTTCCCTTCCCTTCCCGAACCTTCCCTTCCCTTCCCGCACCTTCCCTTCCCCTTCCCTTCCCTTCCCTTCCCTTCCCTTCCCTTCCCTTCCCTTCCCTTCCCTACCCTTCCCTTCACTTCCGTTGCCTTCCCTTCCCTTCCTTTCCCTTCCCTTCCCTTCCCCTTCCCTTCCCTTCCCTTCCCTTCCCTTCCCTTCCTTCCCGCACCTTCCCTTCCCGCACCTTCCCTTCCCACACCTCCCTTTCCCTTCCCTTCCCCTCCCACTCCTTCCCTTCCCTTCCTGCAACTTCCCTTCCTGCACCTTCCCTTCCATTCCCTCCTCTTCCCTTCCTTTTCTGAACCTTACCTTCCCTTCCCCTTCCCTTCCCTTCCCTTCCCTTCCCTTCCCTTCCCTTCCCTTCCCTTCGCTTCCCTTCCCTTCCCTTCCCTTTCCTTCCCTTCCCTTCCCTTCCCTTCCAGCACCTTCACTTCCCTTCCCGCACCTTCCCTTCCCGCACATTCCCTTCCCTTCCCTTCACTTCGCTTGCCTTCCCTTCCCTTTCCGTCCTTTCCCTTCCCTTCCCTCCCCTTCCCTCCCCTTCCCTTCCATTTCTGAACCTTCCCTTCCCTTCCCGAACCCTACCTTCCCTTCCCGCACCTTCCCTTCCCTTCCCGCACTTTCCCACACCTTCCCTACCCTTCCCGCAACTTCCCTTCCCTTCCCCTCCTTCAACTTCCCTTCCCTTCCCTTCCCTTCCCTTCCCTTCCCTCCCCTTGCCTTCCCTTCCCTTCCCTTCCCTTCCCTTCCCTTCCCTTCCCTTCCCTTCCCTTCCCTTCCCTTCCCTTCCCTTCCCTTCCCTTCCCTTCCCTTCCCTTCCCTTCCCTTCCCTTCCCCTCCCTTCTCTTCGCTCCCCTTCCCTTCCCTTCCCTTCCCTTCCCTTCCCTTCCCTTCCCGCACCTTCCCTTCCCGCACCTTCACTTCCCTTCCCGCACCTTCCCTTCCCGCACATTCCCTTCCCTTCCCTTCCCTTCACTTCGCTTGCCTTCCCTTCCCTTTCCGTCCTTTCCCTTCCCTTCCCTCCCCTTCCCTCCCCTTCCCTTCCTTTTCTGAACCTTCCCTTCCCTTCCCGAACCCTACCTTCCCTTCCCGCACCTTCCCTTCCCTTTCCGCACTTTCCCGCACCTTCCCTACCCTTCCCGCAACTTCCCTTCCCTTCCCCTCCTTCAACTTCGCTTCCCTTCCCTTCCCTTCCCTTCCCTTCCCTTCCCTCCCTTTGCCTTCCCTTCCCTTCTCTTCCCTTCCCTTCACTTCCCTTCCCGCATCTTCACGCACCTTCCCGCACCTTCCTACACATTCCCTTCCCGCACCTTCCCGCACCTTCCCGCACCTTCCCTTCCCGTACCTTCCCTTCCCTTCCAGCACCCTCCCTTCCTTTCCCTTCCCGCAACTTCTCTTCCCTTCCCTCACCTTCCCGCACCTTCCCTTTCCTTCTCGCAACTTCCGCAGTTCTCTTCCATACCCTTCCCTTCCCTTCCCTTCCCTTCCCTTCCCTTCCCTTCCCTTCCCTTCCCTTCCCTTCCTGCACCTTCCCATCCCTTCCCTTCCCGCACCTTCCCTTCTCGCTCCTTCACTTCCCGCACCTTCCCGCACCTTCCCGCACCTTCCCTTACTGCACCTTCCCTTACCTTCCCTTCCCGCACCTTCCCTTTCCGCACCTTTCCTTCCCACACATTCCCTTCCATTCCATTCCCTTCCCGCACCTTCCCTTCCCTTCTTGCACCTTCCCTTCCCTTCCTTTCCCTTCCCTTCCATTCCCTTCCCTTCTGTTCTCTTCCCCTCCTTTCCTAAACCTTCCATTCCCTTCCCGAACCTTCCCTTCCCTTCCCGCACCTTCCCTTCCCTTCCCTTCCATTCCCTTCCCTTCCCTTCCCTTCCCTTCCCTTCCCTTCCCTTCCCTTCCCTTCCCTTCCCTTCCCTTCCCTTCCCTTCCCTTCCCTTACCTTACCTTCCCTTCCCTTGACTTCCCTTCCCTTCACTTCCTTCCCGCACCTTACCGCACCTTCCCGCATCTTCCCTTCTTGCACCTTCCCTTTCCGCACCTTCCCTTCCCACACATTCCCTTCCTTTCCATTCCCTTACCGCACCTTCCCTTCCCTTCCTGCACCTTACCTTCCCTTCCCTTCCCTTCCCTTACCTTCTCTTCCATTCCCTTCCCTTCCCTTCTCTTCCCTTCCTTTCCTAAACCTTCCCTTCCCTTCCCGCACCTTCACTTCCCTTCCCTTTCCCTTCCCTTCCCTTCCATTCCCTTCCCTTCGCTTCCCTTCCCTTCCCTTCCCTTCCCTTCCCTTCCCTTCCCTTCTCTTCCCTTCTCTTCCCTTCCCGCAACTTCTCTTCCTGCACATTTCACTCCCTTCCCTTCGCTTCCCTTCCCTACCCTTCCCTTCCCTTCCCTTCCCTTCCCTTCCCTTGCCTTCCCTTCCCTTCCCTTCCCTTCCCTTCCCACACGTCCCTTTCCCTTCCCTTCCCTTCCCACTCCTTCCCTTCCCTTCCTGCAACTTCCCTTCCCGCACTTCCCTTCCATTCCCTCCCCTTCCCTTCCTTTTCTAAACCTTCCCTTCCCTTCCCGAACCTTCTCTTCCCTTCCCGCACCTTCCCTTCCCCTTCCCTTCCCTTCCCTTCCCTTCCCTTCCCTTCCCTTCCCTTCTATTCCCTTCCCTTCCCTTCCCTTCCCTTCCCTTCCCTTCCCTTCCCTTCCCTTCCCTTCCCTTCCCTTTCCTTCCCTTCCCGTCCCTTCCCGCACCTTCCCTTCCCTTCCCGCACCTTCCCTTCCCTTCCCTCACCTTCCGTCCACTTCCCTTCCTTTCTGAACCTTCCCTTCCCTTCCCGCACCTTCCCTTCCCTTCCCGCACTTTCCCGCACCTTCCCTTCCCTTCCCGCAACTTCCCTTCCCTTTCCCTCCTTCACCTTCCCTTCCCTTCCCTTCCCTTCCCTTCCCTTCCCTTCCCTTCCCTTCCCTTCCCTTCCCTTCCCTTGCCTTCCCTTGCCTTCCCTTCCCTTCCCTTGCCTTCCCTTCCCTTCCCTTCCCTTCCCTTCCCTTCCCTTCCCGCAACTTCCCTTCCTGCATGTTTCACTCCCTTCCCTTAGCTTCCCTTCCCTTCCCTTCCCTTCCTTTCCCTTCCCTTTTCTGCCCGCATCTTCCAGCACCTTCCCGCACATTCCCGCACCTTCCCGCACATTCCCGCACCTTCCCTTCCCGCACCTTCCATTCCCTTCGCTTCCCGCACCTTCCCTTCATGCTCCTTCCCTTCCTGCACCTTCCCGCGCCTTCCCACATATTCCCGCACCTTCCCTTCCTGCACCTTCCCTTCCTGCAAATTTCACTCCCTTCCCTTCCCGCAGCTTCCCTTCCCTTCCCTCCCCTTCGTGTCCCTTCCCTTCCCTTCCCTTCCCTTCCCTTCCCTTCCCTTCCCTTCCCTTCCCTTCCCTTCCCTTCCCTCCCCTTTCCTTCCCTTCCCTTCCCTTCCCTTCCCTTCCCTTCCCTTCCCTTCCCTTCCCTTCCCTTCCCTTCCCACACCTCCCTTTCCCTTCCCTTCCCTTCCCACTCCTTCCCTTCCCTTCCTGCAACTCCCCTTCCCGGACCTTCCCGCAACTCCCCTTCCCGGACCTTCCCTTCCCTTCCCTCCCCTTCCCTTCCTTTTCTGAACCTTCCCGCACCTTCCCGCACCTTCCCGCACCATCCTGCACCTTCCCACACCTTCCCTTCCTGCACCTTCCCTTCCCTTTCCGCACATTCCCTTCCCTTCCCTTCCCTTCCCTTCCCTTCCCTTCCCTTCCCTTCCCTTCCCTTCCCTTCCCTTCCTTTCCCTTCCCTTCCCTTCCCTTCCCTTCCCTTCCCTTCCCTTCCCTTCCCTTCCATTTCCCTTCCCCTCCCTTCCCTTCCATTCCCTTCCCTTCCCTTCCCGCACCTTCCCTTCCATTCCTGCACCTTCCTGCACCTTCCTGCACATTCCCGCACCTTCACTTCCCACACCTTCCCGCACCTTCCCACAGCTTTCCTTCCCGTACCTTCCCTTCCCTTCCCGCCCCCTCCCTTCCCTTCCCTTCCCGCAACTTTACTCCCTTCCCACACTTTCCCTTCCCTTCCCTTTCCCTTCCCTTCCCTTCCCTTCCCTTCGCTTCCCTTCCCTTCCCTTCCCTTCCCTTCCCTTCCCTTCCCTTCCCTTCCGCCAACTTCCCTTCCTGCACCTTTCACTCCCTTCCCTTCGCTTCCCTTCCCTTCCCTTCCCTTCCCTTCCATTCCCTTCCCTTCCCTTGCCTTCACTTCCCGCACCTTCCTGCACATTCCCGCACCTTTCCTTCCCTTCCTGCACCTTTCCTTCACGCAATTTCCTTCCCTTCCCGCACCTTTCCTTCCCTTCCCTTTCCTTCCCTTCCCTTCCCTTCCCTTCCCTTCCCTTCCCTTCCCTTCCCTTCCCTTCCCTTCCCTTCCCTTCCCTTGCCTTCCCTTCCCTTCTCTTCCCTTCCCTTCTCGCACCTTCACTTCCCTTCCCGCACCTTCCCTTCCCGCACATTCCCTTCCCTTCCCTTCCCTTCACTTCGCTTGCCTTCCCTTCCCTTTCCGTCCTTTCCATTCCCTTCCCTCCCCTTCCCTCCCCTTCCCTTCCTTTTCTGAACCTTCCCTTCTCTTCCCGAACCCTACCTTCCCTTCCCGCACCTTCCCTTCCCTTCCCGCACTTTCCCGCACCTTCCCTACCCTTCCCGCAACTTCCCTTCCCTTCCCCTCCTTCAACTTCGCTTCCCTTCCCTTCCCTTCCCTTCCCTTCCCTCCCCTTGCCTTCCCTTCCCTTCTCTTCCCTTCCCTTCACTTCCCTTCCCGCATCTTCCCGCACCTTCCCGCATCTTCCCGCACCTTCCCGCACCTTCCTGCACATTCCCTTCCCGCACCTTCCCGCACCTTCCCGCACCTTCCCTTCCCGTACCTTCCCTTCCCTTCCAGCACCCTCCCTTCCTTTCCCTTCCCGCAACTTCTCTTCCCTTCCCTCACCTTCCCGCACCTTCCCTTTCCTTCCCGCAACTTCCGCAGTTCTCTTCCATACCCTTCCCTTCCCTTCCCTTCCCTTCCCTTCCCTTCCCTTCCTGCACCTTCCCTTCCCTTCCTGCACCTTCCCATCCCTTCCCTTCCCGCACCTTCCCTTCTCGCTCCTTCACTTCCCGCACCTTCCCGCACCTTCCCGCAACTTCCCGCACCTTCCCTTACTGCACCTTCCCTTACCTTCCCTTCCCGCACCTTCCCTTTCCGCACCTTTCCTTCCCACACATTCCCTTCCATTCCATTCCCTTCCCGCAACTTCCCTTCCCTTCTTGCACCTTCCCTTCCCTTCCGTTCCCTTCCCTTACATTCCCTTCCCTTCCCTTCTCTTCCCCTCCTTTCCTAAACCTTCCATTCCCTTCCCTTCCCTTCCCTTCCCTTCCCTTCCCTTCCCTTCCCTTCCCTTCCCTTCCCTTCCCTTCCCTTCCCTTCCCTTCCCTTCCCTTCCCTTCCCTTCCCTTCGCTTCCCTTCCCTTCCCTTCCCTTCCCTTGCCTTCCCTTCCCTTCCCTTCCCACACATTCCCTTCCCTACCCTTCCCGCACCTTCCCTTCCCTTCCCTTCCCTTCGCTTCCCTTCCCTTCCATTCCCACACCTTCCCTTCCCTTCCCGCAACTTCCATTCCCTTCCCTTCCCTTCCTTCACCTTCCCTTCCCTTCCCTTCCCTTCCCTTCCCTTCCCTTCCCTTCCCTTCCCTTCCCTTCCCTTCCCTTCCCTTCCCTTCCTGAACCTTCCCTTCCCTTCCCTTCCCTTCACTTCCCCTCCCTTCCCTTCCCTTCCCTTCCCTTCCTGCACCTTCTCTTCCCTTCCCGCACCTTCCCTTCCCTTCCCGAACTTTCCCGCACCCTCCCTTCCCGCACCTTCCCTTCTTGCAATTTCCCTTCCCTTCTCTTACCTTCCCTTCTCTTCCCTTCCCTTCCTTTCCCTTCCCTTCCCTTCCCTTCCCTTCCCTTCCCTTCCCTTCCCTTCCCTTCCCGCAACTTCCCTTCCTGCATGTTTCACTCCCTTCCCTTCGCTTCCCTTCCCTTCCCTTCCCTTCCTTTCCCTTCCCTTTTCTGCCCGCATCTTCCAGCACCTTCCCGCACATTCCCGCACCTTCCCGCACATTCCCGCACCTTCCCTTCCCGCACCTTCCATTCCCTTCACTTCCCGCACCTTCCCTTCATGCTCCTTCCCTTCCTGCACCTTCCTGCGCCTTCCCACACATTCCCGCACCTTCCCTTCCTGCACCTTCCCTTCCTGCAAATTTCACTCCCTTCCCTTCCCTTCCCGCAGCTTCCCTTCCCTTCCCTCCCCTTCGTGTCCCTTCCCTTCCCTTCCCTTCCCTTCCCTTCCCTTCCCTTCCCTTCCCTTCCCTTCCCTTCCCTTCCCTTCCCTTCCCTTCCCTTCCCTTCCCTTCCCTTCCCTCCCCTTTCCTTCCCTTCCCTTCCCTTCCCTTCCCTTCCCTTCCCTTCCCACACCTCCCTTTCCTTCCTTTCCCTTCCCTTCCCTTCCCTTCCCTTCCTGCAACTCCCCTTCCCGGACCTTCCCGCAACTCCCCTTCCCGGACCTTCCCTTCCATTCCCTCCCCTTCCCTTCCTTTTCTGAACCTTCCCGCACCTTCCCGCACCTTCCCGCACCATCCTGCACCTTCCCACACCTTCCCTTCCTGCACCTTCCCTTCCCTTTCCGCACATTCCCTTCCCTTCCCTTCCCTTCCCTTCCCTTCCCTTCCCTTCCCTTCCCTTCCCTTCCCTTCCCTTCCCTTCCCTTCCTTTCCCTTCCCTTCCCTTCCCTTCCCTTCCCTTCCCTTCCCTTCCCTTCCCTTCCCTTCCCTTCCCTTCCATTTCCCTTCCCCTCCCTTCCCTTCCATTCCCTTCCCTTCCCTTCCCGCACCTTCCCTTCCATTCCTGCACCTTCCTGCACCTTCCTGCACATTCCCGAACCTTCACTTCCCACACCTTCCCGCACCTTCCCACACCTTCCCTTCCCGTACCTTCCCTTCCCTTCCCGCCCCCTCCCTTCCCTTCCCTTC
>NW_027017714.1:7500-10000 GCF_036013445.1 Caloenas nicobarica
AGGCTATCCCCGTCCCCGGCGCTCGCTCGCGCGCGCGGCAGCACGGCACGGTACCGCCGCGGTACCCACCCGCAGACAGCCGCCCGCGCGGGAAAGCCGGGGGCGAGGCCCGCGCCTCCCCCGCCACGCCCCGACACTAACGTCTCTCCCCCACCGCCGCGCGGGGTCTCCGGCGAAACCCCGGCGGCCCCACGGTGGGACGAGCTCCGCACAGCGGGCGCTCCGGGAGCGGGGAGCATCGGAGCGCTCCCCGAGTCTCGACTTAGGGGGACGAAGGCCTTCGGACGCCACGGCCCGCCGCCGCCGCCGCCGGGCTGCGGGGAACGGATCCCCGACCCCGCGGCGGCAAGGAAGGCGCCGCGCGCGCACGGGCCTGCGAGGCAACCCCAGCCGCGCCGCTGCCTGCGGCCGCCGCCGCCAGAGGCGGGCGGCGGCCCGGCCGGCGATTGATCGTCAAGCGACGCTCAGACAGGCGTAGCCCCGGGAGGAACCCGGGGCCGCAAGTGCGTTCGAAGTGTCGATGATCAATGTGTCCTGCAATTCACATTAATTCTCGCAGCTAGCTGCGTTCTTCATCGACGCACGAGCCGAGTGATCCACCGCTAAGAGTTGTCTGGCTTTCGGCGCCGCCCCGCGCGCGCGGGGGGGCCGGGACCGCTCGCCGAAAAGCGGCCCCTCTCTCTGAGGACGGCCCGCCGCCCGCCCCGCGGCGCGACGGCGTCAGGGCCTCGCCTCGGCTGACCGTACCGGCACACGCACAGCGAGAGAGGCAGGCTGCCAAGGAACGCGGGAAGAAGGCCTCGGCCAGCCCAAAACCCCGAGCGGCGAGGGCGGGGAGCACGCGCTCCCGACACACGCCCCTCGTCCGCTTCGGAGGCGGCCCAGGCGCCCGGGCTCGGCCCGGCCTCCGCGCGGAAAGCCGCGGCGCGCCACCGGCCGCGCGCCGACCGCCCGACCTCGAATCGGCGCGCGCGGACGCCGCTGCTGCGGGGAGCAGCGGCGCCCGGGCGGCCCGCGGGTCCACGCACGCGCCCCCCTCCGAACGCCGGGCTACGCCCCGCGACGCCTGCCGGCTTCACCCCCGCGCGCGCCTCACCCCCCGCCACGGCGGAGAGACGGCTCCCTCGGCTCGGCCGCCCGCGCGCCGGAGGCGGACACCGCCGGACACCCGAGCCAGCGACGCGCACCGCCCGCGGCCCGCCGGACGACGCCGGCCCGCGCGCCGGCGCGGCTCGCCCCTCCCGGGACCGCCGCCGCCGCTTCTCGCCTGGGCCCCCTTCCCCGAGGGCGGCTCGCCGTACCCGAGGGCGGACGGCCACGGAGCGGGGGCGGCGCCCGGCTCTCCCCGCCGTTGGCGGGCGGAGAGACCGCGAGCGCGACGCCCACACGCCCGCGCGCGCCGGCCTCGCCCGGCGAGCGAGGCCCGGGGAAAGGGCGACGGGACAGCGACGGTCGGGGCCCGGGCCGGGCCGGCCGCAGGCGGCGGGGGGCGTCTTCCGGACGACCGTTAACGGCGAGCGGCGCCGCCGCCGCTCGGCCGGGGTGCCGCCCTGCACGGCGGCGGGCGACCGGAGACCGCCGAGCCGCTCGGCCGAGGGGGGCCAAGGAGAGGCGGGGGGAAGCGGAGAGCGCCGCGCGGCGCCCACGGCACGGAGGGGCGGTGGGGCCCCGCGGACCTACCGGGCGAGACCCCGCCGCGGGGCCTCGCCGCCCCGGCGAGAGAGAGAGCGCGCGCCGGAGACGGCGCTTCCTCCCGCCGGGGCCGCCCGTTTCGAGGCAGGCGAGCCGGCCCTTCGGCCGAACGCGCCGCGGCCCGGACTTCCGCCGAGGCCGGACCGCGGAGAGGGGGGGGGCAGTGGGACCCCCTCCCCGGCACGGCCGCCCGCCTCAGGGGAGGACGACGAGCGGGCGACGGACTCCCAGGGGCCTCGCGGGAGCAACTCCCGCCCCCCTGGGGGCAACCCGCCGCCTCGCGCCGCCGCCCGACCCCCTCGCGGGCCGCGCCGAGCCACCCGAGTCTTTAAACCGCCGCCCGGCTTCGCGGCCTTCGACCCCCCGGGCTCGCCGAAGGGAGGGCCGCGGAAGCGCGGACGCTAGGTACCTGGCCCTGGGGCGAGGGAAACGACCTGCTGGGCCCCGCGGGGGTGCCTCCCCCGCTGCCGCCCTCGGAGGAGCGTCCGCCCGCGGGGGCGCGCCCGAACGTCCGCCGCCACCACCTGCGCCCTCCTGGCCCGGGACCCGGGGTTTCCCTCAGTAGCCCGGCACCGAACCCGGCAGGAGAGGCGCGGCTCGGGCCGCCCGCCGCTGGAGCGGGACGCGACCCGGCGCGGGGGCCTCGCGCGCCACCCGAAGGTTGGCGGCGGCGGCGGCGGCCGAGCCCTCCCGCCCGCCGGCTCGTCTTCTTCTTCCACCGGGCTCCGGGCAAGAAGAAGAGGCGCGGCGGGAAGCGGGGGGGGGAGCCGCCGCCGCCGTTCGCCAGCCGGCGCCGCGCGCCAGCCCG
>NW_027017714.1:15000-16522 GCF_036013445.1 Caloenas nicobarica
GGACCGGACCGGACTGGATCGGACCGGAGCGGGCCGGACTGCTCCGGACCGGAGCGGACCGGCCTCCTCACGCGAGACCGAGGCCGAGTGGCGGGGGAAAGGGGTGGATCCCTCGCCGGGCTCGGGGTAGACCTTCACGTCGGAGCGCGGCGCGGCAGGGGTAGACCCTTCGCGCGGGGCTCGGCTAGACCTCACGTCGGAGCGCGGCGCGGAAGGGGCCGTCTTCCAAGCCGCTCCGGACCCGGCAACGCGACTGGACCGGAAGGGACCGGACCGGACCGGAAGGGACCGTTCCGGACCGGACCGGAACAAACCGGACTGGATCGGGACCGGACCGGACCGGATTGGACAGCTCCCGACCGGATTGGACCGAAGCAGACCGGACCGGACTCTACCGGAACGGACCGCACCGGACCGGACTGTTCTGGAGCGGACCGGTCCGGACGTGACCGGACCGGACTGGACTGTTCCGTTCCGCACCGGACCGGACTGGCGGGGCTCGGGACGGACCCGGTGTCCGGCCGCGCTCGCCGGAGGATAGACCCGGCCTCCTCACGGGAGACCGAGGCCGAGTGGCGGGGGAAAGGGGTAGACCCTTCGCGGGGCTCGGGTAGACGTCACGTCGGAGCGCGGCGCGGATGGGGCCGTCTACCAAGGCGCTCGGGACCCGGAAACGTGACCGGACCGGAAGGGACCCGACCGGACCGGACCGGACACTTCCGGACCGGGCCGGACCGGATTGGGCCGGACCGGACTGGACTATTCCGGACCGGACCGGACCGGGCTGTTCCGGTCCGGAGCGGAGCGGACTGGGCTGGACTGGAGTGGCGGGGCTCGGACGGCCCCGCTGTCCGGCCGCGCTCGCGAGAGGGTAGACTCGGCCTCCTCACCGGAGGGGGGGGGGGGGGGACCGCGGTTGGGGGGGGGAGGGGGGGGCGGGCTGCGCGGCGCCAGGGCGGGAGGGCTGAGCGTCCCAGCCGCTTCGTACGCGGTCCCCCCCGGGCACGTTATCGAGGTTGAAGGGCATGCGATACGGTGGTCGCCCCGTCCCTCTTCTCCCGACCGCAGGGTTCGGCGCTGACGCGTTCTTTCTCTCTGCTGTCTGCTGAGGAGCAGCGACAGAAGCCGAGGGAACGGCAGGAAGCCGGAGCCGGGGGAGGTTGAGGTCGGACGGTGGGTGGGAAAAGGTGGTTCGCCCGGAGGGCGGCAGAGCTGCGCCACGGGCCCCGGCAGCGAGGCGGTCACGGCCCCGCGCCCGTCCCCTTCTTCAGGAAGCGACCGGATGACGGAGGCCGGGAACGGCGGGGCGCTTTGTCCCACGCAGGGGCAGGAGCTGGACGTGACGACCCTCTCGTGGGTGCGGGACGGTGCCCGCGATTCTACGATTCTAGCTTTTGAACCCTCCCGATCCGTGCAGACGCTCTACGAGTCTGCGTCTGGAGCTTTGGGGGTTGCGCGTGTGGGGTGTGGGGTTGGTGGGGTTTTTCTTTCGGCTCGTTTTGGGGTTTGGCTTGGTGGCTTT